>NC_088629.1:3206781-3422965 GCF_036013475.1 Columba livia | reverse complement strand
CCCCTCTCGTCCCAGCTGCAAAGGAGGAAGAGGAGAACACGGTTTCTCCAATGTCTGCAGAGCATGGGGGAGAGACCAGCGCAGACATTGCCTGCCCAGCGCAGGGCCCGGCTCCACGGCGACGGCCTTCCCGGTTCAGGAGGGCGCTCCGGGCTCTGCGCAGGGCTTTCCGCTGCAGCTGCACCGCGGCACAGCAAGAGGAGTAGAGCTGCGACCGCGGCGTTCACCTGCCCTGAGGACATGGTGCTGCCAGCCTCTGCTCGGCCTTGGATTGTTTTCAGAATCAATAAAGCCAAAAAATAAAAAAAAAGACAAGTTTTCCCCCTGTGCTCCTCTGTTCCTGCTCCATCTCGGGACAAAGAAGGCTGCAGGAAATCTCTGTCCTCGGGGTGTCCCAGCCTTGGTTGCCGGAAGCCCTGGGCTGGTGCTGCCGCAAGCCGGCAGTCTGGCTGGATCCCCCTCAAGCTCCCTTCCCACCCGCCTGTCTCCAGTTCCAGTCCAGGACTTGGAACATTTGAGATCTATTGCCGACTTGGCCTGGTTGACCTGCACCGTACAGCATCCCCTTCTTCTCACAAGGAACCTGCCCATTGCGGGGGTGTTTCGGAGCACCTGCATGAGCTGATACAAGCGAGACCCTCCAAACCCTCATGTGGTCCCTCTCCTCCACCGAGGGTCTTCCAAGTCAGGAAGAGCCGGCTGCTCGCTCCCTTGCTGGAAATCTGAGCCATGACCCATCTCTGCACAAGGCTCTGATGCACAAGGCTGCCAGCATCACAAGAGCACGTTCAGGCCTGAGACACCAGGGAGAAGCGCCGCAAACAGTGCTGGTCTTGACAAGAAATCCACCTGCTCAGAGCTTTGTCTCAGATGTGAGTTACTCTGCCCTGGGTTTCTGGGGCCCAGAAATGGAGGGAGGCTCAGGTATAAACCCAGTCAGCCAAGAGCCGCAGCAGCTGCTGATCCCTGTGTGGCGCATTGCAAACCAGCCATGTCTGTCTGTGGCTGCTGCATGCCCCGGGCTGCAGCCTTCGCAGCATCCTCCTCTTCCCCAGCACCCCCGTGCACTGCACAGACCCAGAGCTGATTGCAATGGCTGGGGCAGCACCGGGCAGCAGCAGCATCTCTCTCCCCAGCCTCCAGCTGCCCAGTTGCCCTGCAGGGAATTTCTGCCTGGGAAGGGCAGAGTTGTATTGCGATCGGCCGGGGGCTCAGGACAAAGCACAGCACCGCCACGTCCCCGGAGCAGAGCCCTTCTTTTCCTGGCTTGGACTGGTGTATTCCTCCTGCTCACAGCGCGGTCCTTCTCTGGGATAAGGTGACGCCAGCACTTTCAGGGAAGTTGGAACGTCATGATGGAGTGGACGTGAAACAGCCACACTTCCCGAAAAGCCAAAGGAGTAAAACTGACATGGAACAAAGCAAGTAACTTGCCACAGCTGTCCAACCTGCGCTCCTCAGGCGGGAGGTGACCGGCGACATGTTCTGGTGCTGCGGGGCTGTGCCGCAACAAGTCAGTTGGGGCCGTGGCCAGAAAGGTAGTGATGTACATCTAGAGATACCCACATCGTTCTGTGGGAAGCATCTGTTTCCTCGGCACGATTTGGAACACTTTTGACACACGGGACTTGCTGGGACCTAAATCACAGCTGCGTTGACTCCTCTAAGGCTCCCAGTTCCAATTCAGCAGGTGCCCAGTTCAAGGTGTTGACTCAGCAATGTGTACTTCACTTTAATCTGTATTATGTGTTCTCTCTGAAATCAACACTTCCTTCCTAGGAGCAATCTGGGTCCCAGTGTAGGCTACGAAGCCATTGGACTTGTTGACAGTAGTTTACCAACAGTAATTTGCCAACAGGAGGAGTTCTTGCTAAATTAACAGCAAAAGCCATGCTGGACACAGTATTCCAGATGGGGTCTCACCAGGGCGGAGTAGAGGGGAAGGAGGACCTCTCTCGATCTACTAACCACCCCCCTTGTAATACACCCCAGGATGCCATTGGCCTTCCTGGCCACAAGGGCCCAGTGCTGGCTCATGGTCATCCTGTTGTCCACCAGGACCCCCAGGTCCCTGTCCCCTACACTGATCTCTAATATGTAATTTCCCAACCTATACTGGAACCTGGGGTTGTTCCTGCCCAGATGCAGGACTCTACACTTGTCCTTGTTAAATTTTATCAGGTTATTCCCCACCCAACTCTCCAGCCTGTCCAGGTCCCGCTGGATGGTGTCACAGCTTCCAGTGTCACCACTCCTCCCAGCTTGGTGTCATCAGCAAACTTGCTGATAGTACACTCTATTCCCTCGTCCAAATCGTTAATGAATATATTGAATAATATTGGCCCCAGTACTGACCCCTGAGGCACTCCACTAGATACTGGCCTCCAACTAGACTCCACACCATTGACTACCACTCTCTGGCTTCTCTCCTTAAGCCAGTTTGCAACCCACCTCACTACTCTATTGTCTAGACCACACCTCCTCAACTTAGCTGTGAGGATGCTGTGGGAGACCAAATACTTTCACAATATGCCTGGATACATTTAGTTTTCAAGGACAGCGTCTGCGAGTACGCGGCTGAGGAAAACATGCAGGCGGACTCAATGTGAGTAATAAAGCATGATTCAACTTTATTGCCCGAAATAGCGCGTATTTATACCAAACACAGTAATTATGCATACTTGTCTCTGCCTAATAGGCTTTGCACTAAAAAGGTTACGTTTACTTCCTCCACCTACTTGGGTTTAGTTAACTATGCACATTCCGCATTCCTCTGACCCTTATCTCTTCAAGAACAATCCCCATTCCTCTGACCCTTATCTCTTCAAGAACAGACCCCATTCCTCTGACCCTTATCTCTTCAAGGATATGCAGACCCTGCCTTAGTCAGTACTTTTCCATTTCCCCCTTCCCCACGCCCTAATATTCAAGCTAGCTAAGGCCTAGTTATGTCAACTAAAATGGGCTCTGTTAGTACACTTGCTCGGTGGACTCATGTCCACGCTCCTTGAGCCAATCCCTGACAAGGGTCCTCCAGGCACAGCAATGGTTCACATCAAAACACAAGTAAAACTCCAAAAGGAATGGAAGGTCATCAAGATAAGCTGTTGCTACTTCAGAAACAGCTAAAGGATAATCCTAAATACTGTGAGACTACTACTGAATTTAGTAAGACAAGGTGTAGGTAGACCTGAGATGTCTCTGTGTCTTTGCATCAGATGTCACCAGCAAAGTCTTCCAGGCCTTTGTGCTTTCAGCCAGGACTCTGGAGGACAACAACTGTGGTGGATGGGGATCAAGCCAGGGGTTTCATGAGCAAACTGCAGCCTTACCAGCCCTTGGGACCAGGGGGTTTGCATCCAAGAGTGCTGGGAGAGTGTTTTTCCCCAGTTGATGCTGGTCTGGTAAGAACTCTGAAGGAAATGCACTCAGACTCTGAGGTATTGTTTAAAATGCTGTTCATTAGGTCTGGCTCTACAAGAGGGCTATCACAGAGGCAATCTGTGTCCCTCTAGATGGTGGAAACCCAGGTGGTGTAGCACTGAACAAGCTTCCGAACATCCACTGCCAGGAGGCACCCCATGTTTTGTCAAAGCACTGTGACATTTTTGGATGATATGAGGTGAGGTGGGACAGCTTGCTGAGCTGTGGTGTTTCAGCTGAAGGATACAGGGTCTGCTGGAGAGAGTCTCAGGGAGGGTAGGACAGAGGGATCCCCCTGTGTGAAGGATCAGCTCAGATATATGGAGCTGCTCAATGACATGGGTTGATTTATCTTGTGTGAGTGAGGATGACAGAGAAGTTGGTAAGGATGACACTGTTTCGGCAGTGAGCACTTTGAAGATGTGATAGCAGAATTCCCCCATGGATACCGATGCAGAGTGTCTCCTGAGGAGGTGTGGACAGACAGGAAAAGCAGATTCAACTCCAGCAGGTCCCCACCACAGATGGGCTGTGTCCATCAGTGCCAGCCCCTCTCCTCAGACCAGAACAAGAGTCCTGCTCCAGCAACAGAGCAGCCTGACCCAAAGGAGTGTCTGCAGAAAGAGGTTTCTCTTCCTCCTGGATTCCTCCCTGCAGGCACAGAAATGCTCCCTTGCTCTTCTCCAGGGACATCCCTTTCCCCAGGTGAGGGTGTCCAGCCTGGCCTGGCCGGCTGGTCCTGGTTCCCTCCCTGTGCTCCCCACAGGGCCCTGAGCTGGCGATGCTGCTCTGCAGAGCGAGGGGCTGTGGTGCCCTGGGGCCATGGGCTGACTCTGCTCTGGCCACGCTGGTTGGGCTGGGAAACAGAGCCAGCTGGATGAGGATCACTGCTGCTGAGCCCTTGCCATCTTCCCAGCTGGCTCAGGAGCCCAGGACAAGGCTGGGCAGGACCATGGGGTGTCTCTCATGGCACCAAGGGCAGGGGAGGGCTGAACCAAGATGGTGTCCTGAAACATCCTCCAGTCTGACATCTTTTGGCATCCTGGCTCCTCACAGCCTGTCCTGGCATTGAAGGGCCCTTGTTACCCTGTGCCCTCCTCAGGTTCACCTCTTCCTCTGGGACACCTTGCATGATCACTCCTTTTACCAGGACTGTTTTGTTGAACCCAGCAGGCAGCTGAACATCACACACAGCCCTTCTCTTACTCCCTCCAGCCCAGTGGGATGGGAGAGGGAATCAGGCAAGAAAGAAACACCTTGGGTTAAAATGAAGACAGTTTAATGAGACAGAAAGGCAAAACAATAACAATAGCAACAATAGCAATAGCTACAATAGCTACAATAGCTACAACAGCTACAATAGCTACAACAGCTGCAACAAATATAATATAATAATGATAATAAATAAAATAATTATAGTAATAGTAATTATAATAACAACGATGGCAGTAGTAATAGTAGTAATTGCAAAAATGGTAATAATAATAACAGGAGATATAAACCAAGTCACGCACAATGCAATTGCTCACAACCCATCGAGCGACACCCAGCCAGATCCCAAACAGCGGTCCCCCAGATAACTTTTCTCTAGTTTACACACCAAGCATGACATCATACGGTGTGGAACATCCCTTTGGCCACTTGGGCCAGCTGTCCTGCCTGTGCCCCTCCCAGCTTCTTGTGCATCTCCAGCCTCCTTGCTGAAAAGTCCTTGGTTTGGGATAAACATGGCTTAGCAACAACCAAAACATCCCTGTGCTAGCAACGTTCTTCTCAGATTAAATCCAACACACTGCACTCTACCAGCTACTAGGAAGAAAATTAACCCTCTCCCAGCTGAAACCAGGACAGTGTGCCCCCCTTATTCTGTACCATCTGTGTTGTGCCCGGGTCCCACACTCTCCAATACATTCCAGTTAATCAACAGCACTTTCCTATCTCTGGATATACACACAGATCTCATTCCTCAGTCTATAGGTCACACCTCTGAAATGTCCAATGAGTTCATGTGGTCCATGGCTTTGGGCTCCAGGGGTCATGAGAGTCTTTCAGTACAGGAGAGATGGTCTTTGCTGTTGGACTGTTGTGTCCTGTGTCCAGAGCTCGTAGCTGGTGTATCTGTCACAGCCAGGGACAGGGTGTGAGTCTGGGTGGGCAGCGAGTGGCACCTCAGGGAGATCCTCTGACAGTGCCTGGCAGCTCCACTCCTTTCCAGGATGCATCTGCCACTGCTGGTGGGACAGCGCCAGGCAGATAAGTCACAGACGTGGCCCTGTCTTTTGGGATGTGTGCGACCAAGAAGGGAGCTCTTCATCCAGGCCTTGGTACCTCACAAATCCCCCTGGGACCCTGAGCTAAACCCCAACCCCAACCACTTCCACTGACACCACTCCCTAAACCCTAACCCTAACACTTATCCATCCCTAACCCTAATCCTAATCCCTGCACTTAAAACTTACCCTAGACCTAGCATTCACCTAAAACCAACCATAACATTAACCCAACCACCACCCTACCCCTACCTCTTGCCCAAAATCTAACCTAAACCTATATCCCCCCTAACCCTAACACAAACCCTAACCCTAACCTTACCCTAACTCTTACCTGAAATATCACCCTAATGTGACCTAACCCTAAACCATAACCCTAGCCTAACCCTAAAACTAACCCTAACCCATCATACTAACACTAGGCCTAAACCAAAAACTAAACAAAACCAAGCCCTAACCCTAAATCCTAACCTGCAACTCTTACAACTGACTCTAACCCTAAAATATCCCTAATTCAAACCTTAACCCCCTAACATAGCGCTAATGCTATCCCGACCCCTAACCCCTAAACCTAACCCCTTACACTAATCCTAACGACTTACACTAACACTACCCCCTAACCACTCACCAGAACTGCAACCCGTAATGCCAAAACCAACCTCCATCTCCAATAGAAATCTAAAACCTAACTCTGACCATTCCACTAACACTACTGCCTAATGCTAACCCTAACGCTAACCCCATCCCAACTCTAACCTAAATCTAAAGCTAAAACGTAATCCTAACTCTAACCCAAAACATAAAACTAACCCCTAATGCTAACTTCAACCCTACATTCTAACCCTCTTCTAAACCTAATCTAACTCTAATACTTACCCATTATCCTAACCATAATCCTACCCTTTACACCTAGTATTAAAACCTAACCCTGACTGCTTACACTAACAATATTCACTAACTCCTAAGCCTAATCCTAACAGTAAGCCTAACCCTAACCTGAAAATTAACCCCTAACCCTATCTCAAATGCCTAACCCCAAGCACTAACCATAGGCCCTTACCCCTAAACCTAACCTTTAATCCTGACCCTGACTCTAACTCTATTCCCTAACCCTAATCTAAACCTAACCCTAAACCTTATCCAACACTAACCCTTATCTAAATGATAACCCTAGTGCTAACGCTAACTCTAAATGCAATCCTAACTCTTAAACCTAACTTAACCCTTAAACTAAGCCCTAACTTGTACCCTAACACTAACCTCAACTGTAATTCCTAACCCTAACTCCAATTCTAACCCTAAACATCTAACGCTAACTCTACCCCTAACCAAAACCGTAACACCAGACCCTAACCCTAACCCTTCCCCCAACTGGTAATGCCAACTCTAACCCTAACCATCATCTAACCCTAGCTGAAACCCTAATCCTAAGTCATAACTGCTAACCCTAACCCTAACTCATAACTGCTAACCCTAACCCCATCCTTAACTATAATACTAACTCATTCCCTAATCACTAACCCTTCCCCTAACCCATAAAACTAACCCCTAACCATAACCACATATATGAACATTCATTGATAAACCTCAACCCTGATCCTAACCTCTAAACCATAACTCTAACCCTAACCTAATCTCTACCCCCATCCCCAAACCCTAACCCTATTCACAACCTAATCCTAACTGTAAGCCTACCCCCTAACACCTATCTCTAAAAAAAAACTAACCATAATGCTTAACCCATACCCTCACTCTAATCCTAAATCAAAGCCTGAGTCTAAGCCTAAACTCAAACTAAACTAAAATCATAAACCTAAATCTAAATCTAAACTTAACCCTAACCCAATCACTGTCCCTAACCCATACACCTAACCTCTAAACCTAACCACTTCAACTGACCCTAACACTACACCCTAACCCCCAAACCTAACACTATTCCAACCCTTACCCTAACCTTAATCCTAACCCCTACCACTAATTCTAACCATAAATCTAAAACTGAGCCCTAACCCTGACTCTAACTCTAACAGTAACCCTAAACTCTAACCCCAATACTAAACTCTAACCCGAACCTAACACTAACTCTATCACTAACCTAACCTTAATGGTAAGCCGTAACTAACCTAACCTAACCTAACGCTAACACAGACCCAACACTAACCCTAACTCTAACCTGAAATCTCCACCTAACCCCTAAATTCACCTCTAACCCAAACCTTAAACCTAAACATAACCCTAATCTAATCCTAGCCCCATTCATATCCCTAACCCATGAACCCAGCCACCAACCGTAAGCACTTAGACTAAAATTAACACTAACCCAACCCCAATATCTAACCCTAACCATTAACTCAACCTCTAAGCCTAACCCTAAAGCCTAACCTAAACCTAGCCCTAATCTAATGCTAAATCCTAACCCATCATTCTAAGACTAACTATAACCCTAAGCCCCTATCCCAAAAATAACACTAACACTACCTCTAACCCTAACCCAGTGTCCTAAACCTAACCCTTCAATATAAATCTAAAACTCCCTAAGCCGTAACCCTAACACTTATCCATCCCTTACCCTAACCATAATCCTAACCTCTAAACCTAAAACTTACCCTACACCTAGCATTCACCTAACCAGAACATTCACCCAAACACCACCCTAACCCTACCTCTTGCACAAAATCTAACCTAAACCAAACCCCCCCCTCAACCTGAAAACTAACCCTAGTATAACCCAAAACCTAAACCTAACCCTAAACCTAAGCCTATCCCTACCCCAACCTTAACCACTTACTCTAAAACTAACCCTAACTCTACCCTTACCCTAACTCGAACCACTGAAATCTTACCCTAATGCGACCTCTAGCCTAACCCATAACCATAGCCTAACCCTAAAACTAACCCTAACCCATCATACTAACACCAGCCTTAAACCAAACACTACACTAAACCAAGCCCTAACCCTAAATCCTAACCTGCAACTCTTACGACTGACTCTAACCCTAAACTAACCCTAATTCAAACCCTAACCCATTATCCTAACCCTAAAGCTATCCCGACCCCTAACCCCTAAACCTAACTCCTTACACTAATCCTAATGACTTACACTAACACTACCCCCTAACCACTCACCAGAACTGCAACCCTTAATGCCAACCCCAACCTCCATCTCCAATAGAAATCTAAAACCTAACTCTGACCATTCCACTATCACTACTGCCTAACGCTAACCCTAACCCTAATGCTAACCCCATCCCTAACTCTAACCTAAATCTAAAGCTAAAACATAATCCTAACTCTAACCGAAAACATAAAACTAACCCCTAATGCTAACTCCAACGCTACATTCTAACCCTCTTCTAAACCTAACCTAACTCTAATACTTACTCATAATCCTAACTCTAACCCTAGTCCTACCCTTCAACCCTAATATTAAAACCTAACCCTAACTGCTTACACTAACACTATTCCCTAACTCTGAAACCTAATCCTTACCTCTAACACTAACTATATCCGAACACTAATCTAATCCTAACTAGTAACCTCATCAAAACCCCTAACCATAAGTCTAACTGGAAACACCATCCCCTAACTCTAATCTAACCCCAGCCCTAAATCTAATCTGAAACTTAACCCTAATTCAAACCCTAAATCCTAAAACTAACCCCTAACCTTAACCACTTCCACTGACACAACTCCCTGGCCCCTAAACCTAACCTGAACTGTAAATCTAAAACTAACTACTAACCCTAACTCTAACCAAACCCAAAATGTAAATCCAAACCCTAAACCTAAATCTAACCCTAGTACCTAAACCTACTCCTAACCACTTCCATTACTCCGTACCCCCAACCCGTAACACTAACGCAACACTTACCAAAAGCCTAATCCTTATCCTAAACCCTAAACCTGAAGCTAATCTGCACCCCAAACCCCTGTCCCAAAACCTAACTCTACCCCCAATCCCAAACCCTAACTGCAACCCTAACCCATCATTCTAACCTTAACCCTATCCCCACCCCTAACCTTACCCCCTTACAGTAACCCTAATCACTTAGAATAACGCTACTCCCTAACCCCTAACCCTAAATAAACCCCTACCACCAACCCTAACACTAACCTAAAACTAATCTAACTGTAACCCCAAGCCCTTACCCCAATTCTAACCCTAACCCTAACTCCTAACCCTAACTGTAAATCTAAAACTAACCACTAACCCTAACTCTAACCTGAACACTAACCAAACCCAAATGCAAATCCAAACCCTAAACCTAAATCTAACCCTAGTACCTAAACCTACTCCCAACCACTTTCACTACTCCGTATCCCCAACCCGTAACACTAACCCAACACTATTCCCTAACCACTAACCTTAATCCTTACCTCTAACACTAACCCTAATACTAACCTTTACCACTAACCACATCCCTACCCATAAACCCTAAACCTAATCCTAAACAAACCCTAATAACAATCCTAACACTACCTCTAACACCTATCCCTAAATATAAACCTCTAATGTTAGTCCAATCACTGTAATCCTAAAGCAAAGGCTAAATCTAAGACCAACCTCTAACCCTAACTCTAAAACTAACTCAATGCCCTAACCCTGATTCTAACCCTAAATCCTTAATCTAACCCTACCCCTAAATCTAATCCCAAAACTTAACTCTACCCCTAAGAAAACTCCGGAACCCCTAATGCTAACCCTAATCCAACCATTACCCTAAACCAAATCCTAAAACTTAAGCCTAAATGTAAACCTAAGTACTAATCCTAAATCTAATCCTAAAATTTAAGACAAAGCCCTAACTCTAACCCTAAGACTAACATCACATAAATAGAAATCCAAACCCTAACCTAACAATACCCCCAACCCAAAATCTAACGCTAACATCAAACGTTAACTCTAACCTTTCTCCCTAACTGGTAACGCTACCCAATCACTGACTCTAATCTAACCCTAAAAGGAACTATAACCCTAAACCTAAGTCCTAACCACTTATCCTAGCCATAATCTTATCCTTCAATCTAACCCTAATTCTTCTCCCTAATACCTAAGCCTAACACCAACCCCCTAAAGCTGACTCTAAAGCTCAGCCCTAAACCTTAACCATTACCTTAGCCAGTAACCATCATTCTAAACCTCACCCTTACTCGAGCAATAACCCCTAAAACCTGAAACTAACCCTACCTAACCCTAACCAGTTCCACTAACCGTAACATTGCTCCCTAACACAAACCCAACACTTATGATAACTCTAATGCTGACCCATAACACTAACTATAACCTTAATGGTAAGCCTAAACCCTAATACTAACTCTAACCCTAACTTGAAACCTAGTCCTAACACTAAACCTAAACCCTAACCTTAACCTAACCATAACCCTATCACTAACCTAACTATAGCCATAACCCTTAAAACAGCCTAACCCAACACTAAGCCTAACATGAAATCTAACCCTAACCTGACCTCTAAACAGAATCCTAACCCTAACTCTAACCCTAAGTCTAGCCTCACCCCTAAACCTAATCTCCTATGCTAATCTTAACCATTTACAATAACATTACTCCCTAACCATGAACCCGAACCCCTAACTCCAACAGAATTCTAAAACCTAACCCTAACCACCTTTTCTAACACTACTGCCTAACCCCTAAACTTTAAACTAATCTAACCCTTACCCTAATCTTAATTATAATTCCTATCCCTAACTCTAAGCCCAACCCCTAACTCTTATCCCAAACCCCAACCCTTACAACCTAAGCTACTCCTAACTATGTCCACTAATGCTACTCCCTCAACCCTAAGCCTAACCCTAAATTCTACCCAATTATCTTCAGCCTAATGGAACGCTAATGCAAACCCCTAACTCTAACCCTAACCCTGACTCTAAACATAACCCTAACCCTAGCCCTACCTCCTAAAACTAACCCCTAACCCTAACCACTTCCACTGACGCTACTCTTGAACTCTAACACTAATCAAATCCTACCCCTAATACTTGAACACCTAAGCCAAACCCCAATGCAAACACATACCCGAACCTCAAACCCTACCTCCCAGATTAATCCCTAGCTCCTAACTCTAGCACTAACCATAACTCCTCACCCTAAAGCCTAACTCTAACACATACCCCTAACCCTAAACCTCATCTAACTCAAACACAGTAATTCTAACCCTAACTCTGACCACTTGCCCTAAGTTTAACCCTATTTCTAACCCTAAATGTAACCCTTCCCCCTAACCCTAGATCAAACCCCTAACCCCAGAATCTAACCCAACTCCCTAATTCCTAAGCCTAACCCTAACTGTAACTCCTAACACTTACCTTTACCCTAAATCTAACCCTAGACCTTAATCCTACCACGTAACCCTAACCTAAACCTCATATCACCCAAACACAAACTCCTAACCCTAACCCTTAACGCTATACTCTAACCTCTTGCCCAAAATTTAATCCCAACTCTAAGACTAACTCTAACCCAAAACCTGACCCATAACCCTCACTCAAAACCCTAACCCCAAACACTAACCCTAACCATGCTCCATAAGCCTATCACAAACTCTAACCCTAACTCTAGCCCCTAACCCAAAACCTTACCTAACACTAACCCTCAACCTTATCTAAAACCTAACCCTTATCTAAATGCTGAACCTAAACCTAATCCTAACCCTAACTCTCAATCTAACACTAACTTAACCCTTAAATTAAGCCCTAATTTTTACCCTAACTCTAACCTTTAGTGTAAATCCTAACCCTAAGACTAAACCTGAAACCTAATGCTAACTGTAGCCCTAACCAAAGCCCTAACACCAAACCCTAACAATAACCCTAATCTAACCCTAAGCCTAACTATAACCATAACCCTAAGTCCTAACTGCTTACTATAACCCTGTCCTTAACTCTACTTCTAACTCTAACTCTAACCACAAAAGCAAACACCTAACACTTATTATAAACCTAACTCCTGAAACTTAACCCCAACCCTAGCTTGTAAGCCTAATTCTAAACCTCATACTTACTTTAACAATAACCCCTACACCTTAACACTAACCCAAATCCTAGCCCTACAACTAAAATTAATTTTTTTCCCTAAGGCTAAGTCTAACCCTACCTCTAATTAGAACTCAAAAACTAACCACTAACCCTAATCGCAAACCCTAATCCTAACTATAACCCTAACCCCTAAACCTGCCTGTAATCTAAACCTAACCTGAAACCTTACCTAATGCTAACTCTAACTCTACACCCAAACCCCTAACCCGTATCTAAGCCTCACCACACACCTTATCTCAACCTAACACTAATCCTAATCCCTAAGTGGTAACTCTAATCCTGACCCTGTGCTTTATCCAAAGCCCTATCCCTACATCTGTCGAAACACTATCCCCCTCTGGCGCTAATACAAACCTAATCCTAACCTGTAGCACTAATTCTCAACCTAACATATCCTCTAACCCTAGCCCCTAACCCTAACACTGAAACCTAACCCTAAACACTAATCCTAACTCTAAACCTAACTAATACACACTAGCCAAGAAACAATCACAAACAAATGATAACCCTAAGCAAAACTCTGATCTTGGTCCTAACCACTAACCTCAGCTCTACCTCAAATTTCAACCCTTACTCTAACCATCGCTCTAACACTAACTCTTAACCCTAACCACTATTCCAAGCACTACCAGACCCCTAATCCTAAACCCAACCGAAAATGTAACCATTTCCCTTATCCACAAATCCTATCACTAACTACAATGCCAATTCCTTATCCCTAACCCTACCCTAATCCTAACCACTAACACTAACTCTAAACCTAAACCATAAACCTACCTCTAACCAAAACCCAACCTTAACTCTGTCCCTACACCTATCCCTAACTACTTACCATAATACTCTTCACTAACCCCTAACACTCATCTAACCCTAACTCTAACCCTAGCACCTAACAGCAAACTCTAATCCTAATCCTAACCCATAAACCTAACTTTAACCCTTTCACTAACTCAAACCCTAAACACTAAACCTAAACCCAAGCCCTCATTCTAACCCTTACCCACAATCTGTAACCCTAATGCTAAACCTAATTCTAACCCTGAGCAGCACTCTTTCGTCTCCTCCATCTCCTCCTTTTCTTCCTCTTGAGGGGGCAGATGGGCTCTCTGTCCAGACAGGTCCTGGGGCCTGACACTTGCACCATGGGCCTGATCTTTCGGTGCTGACAGCTGGGTGCCTCCCTGCCACCGCTGGGACCCTTGCCTGCCACCTCCTTCCCCGCAGGGGACACTGAGCCCTCCTGTGAGATTCTTCTTCTTCTTCTTCCCTGGGGGCTGGAGACTTGACCCTTGTCCTTCACAGCCAGAGCACAGGGGCTGCTGTCTGCTCCACGGTGCTGCTTACACTGACACTTTCTGGAGGAACCAGGGGTGACCTGGCTGGGCTCCTTCTCGCTGCTGCAGGGAGGAAGGTGGTGCGAAGGGTGGGCAGTGGAACAGCTGGTCACGGGGAGGCTGGGAGCCAAAGGGCTGAGCTGAGGATGAAGCTGAAGGTCGGCGTTTCATGATTTGGCCAACGGAGAGCAGATGAGGACAGCCTGCAGAACAGGAAAAGAGGCTGACATGATCTGAAGGCCAGGTCAGGAGCAGGAGCCCCCCTCTTCCTCCACACTCCACAGTGCACAAGCACAGCACCCAACTGCTACCATCTTAGCCAATCCAAGAGAACAGGAGAGGTGGCTGCTGAAATCACTGCCCCGGGCCACCTGCCATGTCAGACAGTTGCCTCGTGGACTACTGGCCTTGCTGCCGTGCAGGAGCCTGGGAGCGACTGGCGCCACTTACCTCGACTTGCCAACAGGCCAAGGAGTTGGGGTGGGTGGTGTCCATGGGGTAGGTGTGGTTGGCAAATTGTGAATGAGGTGGTGTGCAATGGTCACTTCTGCTCACCTTCCACAGGATGCTGCGCTGCAGTTATTGACATGGAAAAAAACAACAAGCTTGGTGATCTAAAGAAAAGAGGTTTCCATGAGCCAAGAGAAGAAAATAAGAAGGTGAGCCCAGAGAAAAAGGAAGGGTAAAGACACAGAAGGGGAGAGGAAAGTGGGGGGTGGTCAACAAATTAGAAGTGTTTTCTCTTAGAAGCAGAAACGAAAAAAGGAAGGAAGGAAATTTAAACAGAAACCCCACCGCACTGTCCTGAGCCCTGGTTGCACAGCGGTGCCCAGAGGGCCGGTCCCAGCCCCTGCATGGGGAAGAGGAGACTCTGCAGCCTCCAGCTGGGGAGTCACCTGCTCCCACCGCCCCAGGGGACAAGACACTCAGAGAAGATTGGTGAGGCCACCCCGCTCCAGGGACTGGCACAGCCGCCCCTCTGTTCTGAGCAAGAAGACAGGAGGCGTCTCTCCAGCCTTAATCAGAGAAGGGAAAAACAGCGGGGACCTGGCCCTGTACCCCAAACCAGAGCAACTGCTGCAGCCCTGGGGCTGAGGGGCTCTCCCTGTCTGCCTCCAGCTTAGCAAGACACCCAGCATTCAGTCTACACTCTCCCCAACACAATCTCCAGCTCAGAAGACACAAGGCACCTATTGAAGACTCCAGACAGAAGCTCAGACTCACTTTTTGGCAGAAAGCACCAGCTCTATGGCTGGTGGTGGTGACATGGTGATGTTCAGCTCCAGAGCAGCACTGGCCAACAGGGACGATTTCCATGTTGCCAGTTTGGAGTCTTTGGGTGCAGCCATCTTGGTGCTGGAGCCAGTAGGGAGGTCCATGCCACAGCCTGATTCCTGAGAGGTGCAGAAGCTGCTGGTTCCACCCTGGGCCTTCTGGGACGCTTTGGGCAGATCCCCGCTGTGCCGTGCACTGGGCTGGCAGCACCGCTGCTGCAGGAGTCCCTCTCCAGGGTCTCAGCATTCTCCCCACTGCCCCTGGGCTCCTGGCTGGGGATGGGCTCCAGCAGCAGCTTGGGTGAGGTGGGTGGCTGCTTGCTCTCCCAGGAGCTCTGCCAGGACAGCTCTGCTTTGGCCCCACTTGTGTTGCTGGTGTTGCAGGAGCTCTGAACTGTTCTGGGCACAGGAGGCAGCTGCAGGAGGGCGAGCAGCTTTTTGGGCCTCCAGGCTGAATCACTGTGCCAAGGACACAGGGTGATACTGCAATCCCATCCCCTCCAAGCTCACACAGCAACTCTTAACTGAGCAGGATCCTTCCTGCAAGCCATCCTCCCTCACACCTGTCCATGGGGTGCAGTGCCTGCCTCCCTGCCAAGCTGCAGCCCACCTGCCCTCGCAGAGCAGGCAGAGGGGCAGCAGCTCCCTGCAGCTCTGGCCCATAACAGCCTTCAGGACTCACCTGGCCTGTCACTGGTGAACACACGGGTCTGTTGGTCACAGCTTTTTTCACCTGATCAGAGACGCTGGCCCCAAGAGATAAAACAGAGCATGAGCACAGGGCCACAGACTGCACCAAACCCCTGAGCCTGCCCCCAGCCAGGCACTGGCCAGCATGCCATGAGGGACGGCTGGACTGTCCCCAATCCCACAGAGCCTCAATGGAGGAGTCGTGGCTCATGCTCAGGCAACAGGCTCTGCTCTGCCAGACAGAGGCAGCACAACAACAGAAGCTGCTTCCCTCTTGCCTGCACCCTGCCTGACACTGGCAGTTAAGCAGCCTGGAGAGCAGTAACGGTGCAGCTGCAGGAACATCCCCTGTGAGAGCAGAGCTCCCCCCACCCACACCCTGCCCCACTACCTGATCTCCAGCACCAGGCCCAGGAAAGGGTCAGAGGTCTCCCAGATGCTCTTGCACGCTGAGAACTTCACTGCAAAAGCAAGAGCAGTAAGCACACCCTGGCACAACACCCGCACCCAACACCACCCCAGCACAGCACAGGCAGCTGCCGTGTTCCCCCTCTCCAGCTTTGGGCTCTGGGATGTCGGCACCAGGATTCACAGCGTGCAATTCCACTGTGTGCTGGGACAGCAAGTGCTGGTACATAACTGCCAACATGGGTTCCTCAGCTGGTGGCAAAGAGCTGGGGGCCCCCAGCCAACAGCCTTTTCCATCACTACAACACTCGCCACAACCCACAGGAACCACAAGACTGACCAGCTGCACCTCTGGGTAAGTTACACACACTCAGCAGTTTTCCCAAAAGATTTTTACTGCAAGGCTCTCAGGGAAACCGCTGCCCTGAGAGTCACAGGCCCAGGACCTGGCAGCCAGCGCTCACCATGGACCACAGGGATCTGCCAAGGACTTGGTGAACCAGCATGGTGGCCTGGGTCTGGTGATCCAACCTGGCGACAGCAGCACCAGAGCTCACACTGCCCCTCCGCAATGGCCACCCCTGTCACCCACCGCTGTGTCCTCAGGATCCAAACCCATCCCAGCGGCAGCTCCTCTCTCCCTTCCCGTCAGGAGCAGCTTGCCAACATTTATCCAGCACTTGCAGTGGCCACTAAGCAGGCCTGGAGCTGTCGGGAGAAAGGACTCCGTGGAGCTCACCCAGCTCTAAACTCAGCCCCAACCTGCCGCTGGCTCGGCAGCCGGCACTGCGAGCAGCGCAGAGATGGAGCAGTTGGCAAAGAGCTTTGCAAGGCAGAGCCCTCTGGGGCACAGCACTGAGGCGGACCCACTTCCCCTCTGCGTGACCCAGCGTCAGCCAAGAAAGTAGCAAGCTAAATTTCACAGGAACAGAAAATGAACATGGAAACGCTCATTTGTTCCAAGGTCGTACCTGTGGGATCGCCCCGAGGCTCACGGACAGACTCAAGTCAAGAAGTCAAGTAGCCGCTGCCTACAGGGACGGCTGGAATCAAGGAGAAAGGAAAAGCGTTTGCATTTCACGTTGTGATCTACCTTGTCCTCAGTGACCTGCAGTGCCTGGACGGGGGTCGGGCAACAACACGGGACCCAGACGCATGCTGAAATTGCCAAAGCTGCAGAGGGGCTGCAGAGCCCTTGGCTGGGACCTGGCAGCTTCCAAACTACTGTGACCAGGCCACATGCAACACCCCTCAAGGACCAGATGGACAAACATGGGGCCTCTCAGGGCCTTCTGACCAGGACACCTCTCACACACACAAAAGAAAACCCACACTAAGGTGGGAGCATGGAGCACCAGGGCAAAAAATGATCAGCCATGTCTCTTCTAGCAAAGAGCCTGCTGGCTACTGCAAGGACAACTATTGCAGGAAAATGTTAACAAATAATAAACCAAATATTAACAAATGCAAAAGGCCAGTGACCAATGAAGACTGAACACTTACCCTGGGATTGCCCCCAGGCTCAGGAACAGGATTACACCAAGAGGCTTGATCACCATGGACTGCAGGAACCAAACAGGGAGTCAAACACAGGTGAGGAGCTTCCATGGCATGTTGTGATCTCCTTCTTCCTCAGTCACCTGCAGTGATGGGAGGGGGTGAGGTAATGACACAGGACACATACAAAGGTGTACGTTCCCACAGCTAGAAATGGAACATGGGTGACCTTTTTGCTGAGACCTAGCAGGTTTGCAGGCAAATGAATGTTCATTACTTGTCTGTGTAACACCACCAAGGCACAAAAAGCTTTTGAAAAGCCTCTGAGATGATCCTGGGTACAATCACATGTGAATAACCTATTAAAACGTGAGTGTTTATTCCCACAAGCAGACAGACAGTGCCAACGTACCTCTGAGACAGCCCAAGGCTCATAACCAGGATCCAGCTGAGAAGCTCGATCAACTCTGCCAATGCCATGACCTGGAGTCAAGCACAGAGCAGAGAGGTTTCCAGGCTCACAGAGCAATACTCCTGCATTTTGGGTGAAAGAGGACATAAAGAAGAGAGAAAAACAAAACAAAACACAGCACAACATATTTAGGACAACAATGCCCATATATTGCAGAGAAATAGCCGTATTTGGGGAAAAAACTGGCAAAATGACAAAATATTCCAAATATTTGGGGGCTAAATTGGCCAATACAGGCAAAAATATCTGAGTATTTGGGCAAAAAGTGGCCAAAAGAGGCAAAAACATCCACGTTTGGGTGCAAAACTGTCAGCAAAGGTGAAAACATCTCATATTTGAGATTACAGCGCCTCCATTAGGGGAAAAAAAGCACCTGAATATATCTGGTAAAAAGTGGTAAAGCACCACTAGATTTGGATCAAAACTGGCCAAAAAGAGGTATAGCATCCCCAGATTTGGGGTGAAATTGGACCAAAAAGTCAAAGTATGCCCAGATTTGGGTAAAAAATGGCCAAAAGTGGCCCAAACACCCCCAGATTTGGGTAGAAACTGGACTGCCAAGCCAAAGAACTCCCAGATCTAGGCAGAAACGACCCCAAAGGGCACAAATGTGCCCAGATTGAGCTCAAAACTGGCCCAAAGGGCCAAAGCAATCCCAGCTTGGATTTGAAACAGGCCCAAAGGCTGCAAGCGTGCCCTGGGATGGGGCCGTGTGGCACGAGGCTGGGGGGCAGTGAGGGCCCCACAGGGACTCAGTGCTGGTTTCTGCCCCTGGGCCACCACTCCCAGCCCCTGCTTGCCCAGAACTTGCCCCTGAAGCAGCCGCAGCCCCTCTCCCCTCCCTGCGGGGCGTCTGCCCCCTGCCCACACCCTGGTGCTGCCTGGCTCGCCCTGCCCGGCCCAGCCCGGCTGCTCTCCCGGCCCCAGCCCCAGCCCTGGCCCCACTGCTGCCCTGCTGAGCTGCTCGGGGCTGGGTGCTGCCCCTGCCCGCCCACCTGCTCCCTGCGCTCGGCTGGAGCAGCCTGGGCGTCCCGGGCTGGCAGGGACACCAGGAGGAGGAGGAGGGTGAGGACCATGGCCCCCACGCTCGCACCATGATGCTGCTGCTGCTGCTGCTGCCAAGACACAGCACAGCACGTCACCGTGGGGCTGTGACCTCATAGTCACATTGGAATCACCACATCTGCACGCTACTGCATGGCCTTGTTCTGCACGAGCAGGGAAGGAACAGAAGTGGAGAAGGGTGCACCTATTTGGGAGGCAGCGCTGCCTATGGGAGTGCACAGGCTCTCACTTCTTGCTTCCCAGAAATCAATCAATCAATCAATCAATCAACACCAAAAGCTCCATATTAAGACTAAATTAGAAAAAAAAAGCCAACTTCAAGGGTCTTTCCTTGTAATTATTTTTGTCAGGCAGCTCTCTAGGAAGAAACGAGCTTTACCTGCTGGTTTTACCACAGCTTCAGTGCCTTTAAAGCCACCACTTCTTACCTCTGCTGCTCCAACACAGCCTCACAGCCCAGCAAAATCATAGTGCAGGCAGAAACCTTCACCATACCAAGAGGGAGAGTCAGGAATACGTTACTCTCAAAAGCAGACACTGTCAACCACTCTTGCTCTCGCTTACCAAATTCAGAGAGTGTTAGAAAACAACAAGGAAGCGAGATTCTTATTTTATGGACCCCATTACATCGACCACTCAACATCAAGTCCAACCAGAGTCTGAACCTCCAAATAAGAAATATCATCTTAACATTTCTAGGAAAATGAAGGGCTTTGAAGTGGCAACACCATAAAATGGTCATAAAAGCACTGCCATACAAGTCCACAGCCCTGATCACAGACCACCTGCCCTGGTACCTAAGGCAGTGATGTTCTCAGCTGATTCACAGCCACTGATGTCTGGAAAACAGCACAAAGTCTCATGTTTTTTAGTGCCAAACGTGTAGTTTAGAACTGAAAGAGGGAAGAAAACCATCTACGGTCAGTCTGGTTTCATTCGAGGCCATCAGGACAAGTTGAGTTCACATTCACCAGGAGTCACAGCAGGTCCCACCCGTCCCTGCAGACCCCAACAGCGCTCCTGTGCAGGGTCCCGAGGAGCAGTAAGCACAGAACAAGAAACCTCCCTTCCAAAGAAGCCCCCAGCTGGCTCTTGAACCAAGCTGCACAGAGCAGCAGCTGAGAACAACCTCTGCCACAACTGCACCCGGCTCTGCCGTCTGCACAAGGAGACCAGCTCCTAAATGATCCCCAGCCCTACAGACACAGATCTTCCCCAGGGCAGGGATGAGGAAACACCAGAGTGCACGGACACCTGGTCATTCAGTTGAAGCTGCTGGGGAGAAGGACAGAGGACTAGAGAGAGACAAATGAGACAAGAGAGAAGACAGAGGAGCCCAGAGAGAAAGAAACACACAGGGAAAAGGATGGAGAGATGGAGAGACCAAGGCAAAAAGGGACAAGGAGTCGTGATTAGACAAGGAGGAAGAAACAGCAGGGCTGAGGAGCAGGACAGAGGGATGGGGAGTGGGGAGGAGGAGAAGCAGGAAGGGGGTAGAGAAAGACAGGGAGGGGGATGTACAGATGGAGAGACAAAAAAAAAGGCAGGGAACAGAACAAAGGGACTGAGAAACAAAGCAAAGTTCAGATCAAAATGAAGAGACTGGAAAGGGAAAACATGCAGTAATGAGCTGGAGGAAGAGGAAAAGAGGGCTGAGGAGCAGGAAAGAGGAAGAGAAGACAAGTAAAAGGCAGAGCCAGCTGGACAGGGGAGATATAATGAGAAGGGATGGGGCCGGGAACAGGCAAGGAAGACAGAAAGACAAACGGGACAGAAAGACATCAAGAAGGAAAAGGGGCAGTAATCTGGACAGAGATGGAGAAAGAAGCAGCAGGGAAAGGGAAGACAGAAAGAAAGAAAGAAAGAGAAAAAGAGAGAGAGAAAGAGAGAAAGAGAGAGAGAAAGAGAGAGAGAGAAAGAGAGAGAGAGAAAGAGAGAGAGAGAAAGAGAGAGAAAGAGAGAGAAGAGAGAGAAAGAGAGAAAGAGAGAAAGAGAGAAAGAAAGAGAGAAAGAGAGAGAAAGAAAGAGAGAAGGAAAGAGAGAGAGAAAGACAGAAAGAAAGACAGAAAGAAAGAAAGACAGAAAGAAAGAAAGACAGAAAGAAAGACAGAAAGAAAGACAGAAAGAAAGAAAGACAGAAAGAAAGAAAGAAAGACAGAAAGAAAGAAAGAAAGAAGGAAAGAAAGCGAGCGAGCAAGCAAGCAAGCAAGCGGCCGCCGGCGGCTCCGGGCCGGGAGGGGGGGCGGGGCCCGGTGGCGGGCGCGGACGGGATTGGCTCCTGCGAGGGATGGGCGGGGCGTGAGCGCGCCGGCCGAGGAGCGCATGCCGGCGGTGCGGCGGCGGGAGCAGCGCGCGAGGAGCGGCGGGGCCGGCGGTGAGCGAGGGGCGGGCGGACAGCGGGGAGACTGGACGGGGCCGCCCCGGTCCCGGCTGAGGGGGGAGGCTGGAGGGGGAGGGACGGGCTGGGTTCGGCAGGAGGAAGGCGAGGGGCAGCCAGCCGCAAGAGCGCGGCCCCGGGCCGGGCCGAGAAAGGGGCGAGGGGGAACCACGCGGGCGGCTGGCTGTGAGGGAAGGGAGCCCCGGGCTGAGCGCTGCGCGGGGCTCGGGCGGGGCCGTGGGGCGGAGGGGGGAGCCCGTGGTGCCGCAGGGCAGAGGGAGGAAAGCGAGCGGGAGGGGGCAGCGCCGGGTCGGGAGCGGCGCAGGCGGGGCCGGGGCCGCCGTGGGGGCGCCAGGGGGCGCGAGGGGCGGGGGCGGCGCTGCCGCGGGGAGGGGCCGGGAACGGGGGGAGCGGCGGGAGCGGCGGAGGAGCCTGAGGGCGGGACGGCGCGGAAGGAGCTTGGGCGGGAAAGGCTGAGGGAGCTCAGGGAGGGGGGGACATCGGGGAGGTTTTGGCGGGAAAGGCTGAGGGACCTCGGGGAGGGGGGGACATTGGGGAGGCTTTGGCGGGAAAGGCTGAGGTACCTCAGGGAGGAGATGGCTCCTCAGGGAGGAGATTGCTTCCTCTGAGGAAGGAATGGAAACAAACAAACACACATACACACACAAAACCAACCAAACAAAACTTGTAATTGTGCTTTTTTATTTTCCAGAACTAATTTGATTTTCAGATATTATATACCCTTGCAAATGATTTCTGCAACGGTTCTGCTCTGTGGATCCCAGCAGCCTGAATCACCACTTGTGCCATCATCTTTCCTGCAACACGAAGATCCGTAACATGGCAGCTCAAAAAGTCCCATGGCAACACTATTCAAATGCCAATACAATTCCTTTCTTTGCTCTGAACTCACTGCGGTAGCAGATCCTACACCACTGATTTACCACGGTACATTTTGAACCTTCATAGAGATTACTGAGCACTGCAAGGACACTCGTGTATGTACTTACTCTAATGAACAAATAGTAGAGAAAATGTTTTCACTCACTGTTACTAGGTGGCAGGAAAAGTCCATTTGTATTTCGAGGTTTTCTGTGATGGAAGGCACAACTGATCCTCGAACAGCCTGAGGGTTGTTTTTCCCAGAAACAGGAGATGTGCTGTGCTTCTGCTGCAGGAGGAAAGAGCTGTCATCTATTGTAAGCAGAACAGTAAAAATGGACTCAATGGAGCAGCTCTTGGAACTGCTCTGAGCACGCGCAGTGTTCTCTGGTGGTCGTTCAGGGGGTCTGCAGGATGAAGTAAGGAGTCTTCTTCACTCGTGTCCTTTTCGCCTCTTGTCACAGCACATGCGCGCTATCCATATGCTCATTATAGAATCCTGTGAGACTCTTGGATGCACATCCTACACTTTCAAGATCACAGAATCACAGAATCGACTGGGTTGGAAAAGACCTCAGAGATCATCGAGTCCAACCCTTGGTCCAACTCTAGTCCGTTTACTAGATCATGGCACTAAGTGCCATGTCCAATCTCATTTTAAAAACCTCTAGGGACGGCGAGTCCACTACCTCCCTGGGCAGCCATTCCAATGCCTGATCACTCTCTCTGTAAAGAATTTCTTTCTAATATCCAGCCTAAATTTCCCCTGGTAGAGTTTAAGCCCATGCCCCCTTGTCCTATTGCTAACTGCCTGGGAGAAGAGACCAATCCCCACCTGGCTATAACTTCCCTTCAGGTAGTTATAGAGAGTGATGAGGTCACCTCTAAGCCTCCTCTTCTCTAGACTAAACAACCCCAGCTCCCTCAGCCTCTCCTCATAGGTCTTATGTTCAAGTCCCTTCACAAGTCGTATTGCTCTTCTCTGGACCCGCTCCAGCACTTCAGTATCTTTCCTGATCTGAGTGGCCCAGAACTGAACACAATACTCCAGGTGTGGCCTCCCCAATGCAGAGCACAGGGGAAGGATCACTGCCCTTGTCCTGCTGACCACCCTGTTTTTGATACAGGACAGGATACCGTTGGCCTTCTTGGCCACCTGGGCACACTGTTGGCTCATGTTGAGCTTCCTGTCAATTAGCACCCCCAGGTCCCTTTCTGTCTGACTGCTCTCCAGCCACTCTGCGCCCAGCCTGTAGCGCTGCAGGGGGTTGTTGTGACCAAAGTGCAGCACCCGGCATTTGGCCTTATTGAACTTCATCCCATTGGAATCAGCCCATTTTTCCAGTCTATCCAGATCCCTCTGCAGAGCCCTCCTGCCTTTCCAGCAGGTCGACACTCCCTCCCAGCTTGGTGTCATCAGCAAATTTGCTGATGATGGTCTCAATCCCCTCATCTAAATCGTCAATAAAGATGTTAAACAGGACTGGACCCAACACTGACCCCTGGGGAACACCACTAGTGACTGGCCGCCAGCTGGATGCAGCCCCATTCACCAGCACTCTCTGGGCCCGGCCCTCCAGCCAGTTCTTAACCCAGCAGAGAGTGTACTTGTCCAAGCCACGGGCTACCAGCTTTTGCAAGAGTATATTATGGGAGACAGTGTCAAAGGCCTTGCTGAAGTCCAGATAGACCACATCCACAGCTTTCCCCTCATCCACCAGGTGAGTCACCTGATCATAAAAGGAGATCAGGTTGGTCAGACAGGACCTGCCCCTCCTAGATAAGGACTAACTTTCAGCTCTCTATTCCCAAACTAGGATAAGAACCTGAATACAACCTGCAAAGCTTCAAGATAAGGCAAGAATCTTGGACACAGTTTCCAAAACCAAATGCAACTCACAAAAACCAGTTCAACTATAACGGGGCTCCTGGTGGGCGGGCCGGACTCCATTTCCCGTGCACAGCGCGGGGCGGTGCAGCTGCGGTTCCGCCCGGTGCTGGTCCGGCGTTGGGAGCGGGCGGGCTCGGGTGGCCGGGGCCACGAGGCGGCGGGGCGTGGGGCAGCGGGAGGTGCCGTGTGTGTTCGTGACCGCGGTGAAGGAGGAGCTGTGGGCCCAACAGGAGCGCCAGGTGGCCTGGCCCCGGGGCTCTTCAGGCAGCTCCTGCTGCCCCATGGACAGGGCAGCCTGCCCCAAACTGGCACCCACGGCAGAAAAGGGTTTCTCTTTCCATGCCTTTCTGAGCTGGAGCTGATGTCTGTCACCACTTGAGCTCTAGAATTACTCTGAGACCCAGGAATCTCCAGCTCCTTGTGGAGCTTTTCCAGGCTGTGGAATCCCCGTTCTCCATCCGGCTCCTCTGCTGAGGGGGTGTTTGTGCCCAGGCAGGCGGCAGCCGTGTCACCCCAGCAGAGCCCACAGGGTGTCCCCGCCCTGCTCAGCCCTGGGGACCCCAGTGTGACGTCAGAGCCGCCACTGTGAGGTCAGAGTTGGCCAGCGTGGCCTTCCCGCCCAGGGAAGGAGCCCCAGCTGCCATTTGGCTGTTGCCCTGGGCAGGCAGCTCCTGCTGCGGGTGCTGTTGGGCTGCGCGAGCTGTTGGTGCCTGGACAGGCCAAGTGCTGCGCTGAGCGGGGAGCCCGCCCTTGCCAGCCATGGCCAGGAGAAAGGCACCCCAGAGAAGATGCCGAGAGGCCTCCAAAGGCTCCTTGGAGGCCAAGGCCGACCAAGAGCCGGCAGGGGAGGCAGCGGGGCTGAGCCGCTGCCAGACGAGTGGGTAAGAATTGGCCGCTCCTGCCCGGGGCGGTGGGTTGGGGTGGGAGCTGGGATGTGGCCGGACACGACCCGTGGGGCGGGGAGCAGCGTGGGGAAGATGACAGAGGCTTCTGGAGAGAGAAACGAAGCTGGGGAAGGGGCTGCCTCTGTCCCCGCAGCTGGGACGTCCCCTGCAAGGCTTCCCGAGGCCGAGCTCTGGCCAGGGCCTCGGCTCACACAGCGTGGGGCTGGTGGGCAAGCGGCATCTCCCTTTGTCCTCCTGCAGGAGCGCCGGCACGAGGCTGGAGCTGGTGACGCGATTCTGGAAGTCAAGTCCTGGCTCAGCCACTCCAAGATTTGCAAAGTGGCGCAATGAGACCACAAAAATTGCATGTAAGCTCAGCCACTGCTGCTCGCTGTGACGTGCTTGGCGGTGAACTCCTGGAGAGGAGACCTCAAGAGACAGGCCTGAATTGTCTCTGGTTTTTTTTTTGCCCAGGGATGGTCTTCAGCCTCACTTGCCGTGGGGCAGGTACCCTGGTCTCCCTGTGGACACGTCTGTTGAGCATGTCCGTCTTTGCCATGTACGTAGTGCAGGTTTCTGCTGTGGACGGGGGGAGGGGATGTCCAGGGCCAGTGCAAGCAAATGGGAGAACAGGGCCTGTTTCCCAGCCCAGACGTGAGGAAGGAATTGTTGCCCCTGAGGGTGGTGAGAGCCTGGCCCAGGTACCCAGAGAGGTGGTGGATGAACCATCCCTGGAGACATCCCAGGCCAGGCTGGACGGGGCTCTGAGCAACCCGATCAGGGTGAAGACGTTCCTGCTCATGGCAGGAGGTTGCACTCAATGAGCTTTGAAGGTCCCTTCCAACCCAAACTATTCTGTGATTCTATGTGAGAACAATCCTGATTTCTCAGCCAAAGAGAGAGCAAGGTCCACACCACAAGGCTGCTGACAAGAGTCTTCATTTGCTCTTTATGGATTGTTTTCCTTCTCTTTCAGAAGGTGCTCCTGCAGCTCTTCCTCTGCGGAAGAGCTGCCAGTAGTGTTGAGCAGTGTGGACAGAAATCAGGTTCCTCCAGCTTTTCAGCCTAAGAATGCAAATCCAGCTGTTGAAGGGGTTTGCTCAACACTTGTTTCCCTGACAGCCCCTGGACTCTCTTTTTCAGGCACAAGATGGCCCCCAAAAAGAACTGGTTTGTGATGGACAGGCAGAGGATGCAGTTCTTGAGGGACATGAGGTTCTTCCGAGCCATCCTCCTGTTGCTCCTGGTGGCTCTTGGCATTTACTGCACAACCTCGATGCCAGGGTGGACGACACGGGCGAAGGGGTGGATGGAGGTGGGTGACTCCTGCAAGGGAGCACTGCTGACAGTGGCTGGAGAAATCACGGGCTCTTCTGCTTCCGTGCAGGGCGACGCAAAGAAAGAGCAGCTTGTGCCGTGTCTCCTGGGGAAGCCTCCCCCGGGGAGCCCCGGCAGCTCTGGTGGTGGAGACTCTAACAGGGAATTGTTCCCTTTCAGGAGCAGATCTGTGGGTCTGCGATCGAACGGAAGATCCAGAGGTAAGAGATGTTTCCTGAGCTACAACTGGGTCTGTGCAGAAGCCTCAGCCAACACCTCGTGCTACCTGCACCCATTTTCCTAAAGCCAGGGCTCCCGTCCTTCCCTCTGGCCTTTGCCTTGCTCGGCCGGGTGAGGAGGGAAGCGCTGGCAAAGCCGGGTGAGCACCCGTGTCTGTGCTCCATGCTGAGCTCCGACGCTCCCCAGAGGGGATGGACATCTCTCTGACGAGATCTGCTTTCCTGGTCCTTCAGCAATTACCAGGCTTTGCTGGCGGCACAAAATCAAAATATGCGGCGTCTGCTGCAGGAGGTGGCTCAGCTGAGGGTGCAGCTCATCAGTGCGAGGAAGGTGAGCGTGCATTTGGGGAAGGAGGTTTGGCTGGGCAGAAGCCCCGAGAAAGCCTCCTTGGGGTTGTTGGTGGGCTTGGACTGCTGACCGTGCTGTTCCTCAACCAGGCAGCGTCCGAGGCGGCTTCGCAAGTCTCCGTGGAGATGTCTGACTGGGCCCTGCAGAGCGCTGGTACGGACACAAGCAGCCCAGCCGTGCTCCCGGCGCTGCTCTCCAAACTGGTGATGAGAACAGGACTGAAAAACGAGGAGCTGGCAGCGGCCTCACGGGTCGCGTCTGAGCACCGAGTCCTCCGCTTGTGGTCATCTGCCCCCGCTTCCTTCCAGGTGCTGCCATCGACACGCGGAGAACATCCCAGACTTACAGCTGCCAAGGGAATTGGATCTGCAGTGTTATACAGCTGTTTCATGCTGCCAACCCTCCTGAGGCTGTTCTGAAGGTAGGGCAGCAGGAATCCTCAGTGCTGGTTTCCTTCCTTCCTGGGAAGCTGGGGTCTGATCTCAGGGACATTTCCGAGCTGCAGCAGACCCCACAGACACCCCGGTGCCTGCGCTGCTAGCTCCGGGAGCAGTTGTGTTGGCCCCAGCGCTCTCTCACGCTTCATTTCTCTGCTGTTCTGGTTGCAGCCGGATGTTTCCCCAGGGAACTGCTGGCCTTTCCAAGGGCATCAGGGCCAGGTGGTCATCCGGTTGCCAGCACGAATCCACCTGAGCGCCGTCACCGTGCAGCACATCTCCAAGGAAGCCTCTCCCTCTGGGTCCGTCATTAGCGCCCCCAGAGACGTCGCTGTCTTTGTAAGTGTCTGCTGGGCGCTTCTGCCCTGGGGCCAAGCCGTGACAGCGACTTTGCATCCTCGGAGGTTTGTGTCCCGCTCTCTCCCGAGCCCGGCCGTGCCCTGGCGTGATACTTCAAGGGCTCGAGAGGTTTCCTTGCTCTCAAGACTTAGTCTGGCCAGGGCACCTTAGGGTTCTTCACCAAAACTCCAGGCGGAGACTGAGCTCCAGCCCAACCAGTACCAGACGAGCGCTGGGGTCCCAGGAGAGGCTGGGAACAGGATGGGGCTGATCCAGCGCATACGTCCCCGCGGTGCTGGGATGAGTCTGAGCTGTTCTCCTTGTGCTTTGCCCCCGAGGGACTGGATGCGGACGGACAAGAGGAAACTCTGCTTGGGACGTTCATGTACAACGTGGCGAAAGAGCCCATCCAGACGTTCCCGCTGAAGGTACGGTCCACACGCGGGGGAAAGATGCCAGGGAGCAAAGCAGGTTTGCCCACACGTCCGCAGCAGGAAGAGCGTGAACGCTTTCTTACTGGGCACAGGGGCCCGCAGCAATTCTGGGAGCTGGTTCCTGTGCAGGAGCCGGGCTGGCAGGGGCAGATCCATTGACTGCACTCTGGCTCTTGACGCCTCCGTTTCCTTTTGCCTCTTTTCTTCACAGGCACTTCCCAGAGCCTTTTCATATGTCAAATTTCTTGTCAAGAGCAACTGGGGAAACCCGAAGTATACCTGCATTTATCGAGTGCGGGTTCACGGGAAGATGGCGAAACCAGAAAGCCTCAGCTGAAACCAGAGCAGAAGCTAAGGCAAAAAATAAAAAATGCTGTGTCGGTTCAGATCGGTGTAGAAGATTTGCAAACCCGATTCCTCAGCCCATGAACGTTCCTGTTCTTGATCTGGCTCATCTGTGTCAGAGGTTTGTTTGTGTCGGGTTAATTAGTGCCGACGTGGAATTCTGAAGCGTTTTGCCCCTTGCTATTCTGCCCTCCCCTCGGCACTGGCATTCCAGCGCTGGGGAGGGTTGGCAGTCTGTGTTCCTGGCAGCTCTAACAGCGTGTAGGATGGGCAGGGGGTCGGGGCAGCTCGCTGACGGGCAAGAGCGTTTCCTGGGGGTTGCTGGAGGATTCCGAGGGGCTCCTGAGAGACGGGGCTGGTGCATGGGTGTCCCAGGATGCTGTTGGGGTTCTCCTGCCTTTTCATGCCATTTGTGCTGTGCTCAGGTGCCACACTATCCAGTGCATCCTCAGTAACTGCCCCTCCTCCTTCTGTACTTCCATGTATGCACCGCTATAATCCCCTTCATCTATTGGCCAGGGTTTGCCCTTTGTAAATTATTTGTTACATGAATTAACAAATGAATTTATTAAGAAATGAATTTAACTCAAGCTAGCAATCACATCCATGGTAGCCGCTCTCTCACTCCCCACCTCCAAATAGGGGAGAGAATCAAAAGGGAAGGGACGATCTTGTGGATTGACATAAATACAGTTAGAGAAATAACCTCATGACCACTGGAAAGTTACCTGAAGAACAACTGTAGCCAGTTATTAGTAGCATCCCTCAGTGACCAGCACTCGGGCCAACATCTTTATTCTCTTCTCAATGATGTGACGCAGTGCACTTTCAGTTCCTTTGTGGAAGATGCAACGTTGGGCAGAGGCCCTGAAAACACTCACCTGGTTCAGCCGGCCTTGAACAGGAGAGTGAGACAAGGTGATATTCAGGGCTCTCTTCAAACCTGAGTTATTCTGTGATTCAATGAATCTTCACCTTGGAGAGGGTTTTGAAAATGGAACATGTGGAGGAAGAAGGAAAAAAAACCCAAAAAAGAGGCAGAGGAAGAGAACTAAAAAGTGTCAACATAAATACAGCAGTTCCTGTGAAGAATGTTTCTCCACTCCAATCATTTGCAGGAAATAGATTTCATCAAATTCATAAAACAAACATACTTTTACCTGGTCAGGTCCTGGGCCATACGGAGGGTGTTGTACGAGGTCAGTTGTGTCTCAGAAACTCTTAATCCAGTAAGATGCATGTGGCTGTGAAGGGGACTGTGAGGTCAGTTCTGTCTCTGGAGGTGACAGCCCAGCAGCAGGGACATGGCTGGGAAAGAACCTCTGCCCAAGTGCCCAGGGACATGGTCGTGTCTGTCAGAGAAGCTGAAAGGCCAGCAGCACTCGTGGGATCTGGAAGATCATGCCGAGGTTACTTCTCTCTGGTCAAGTGGAAGACCAGAAAAAGCCTAACAGGTTGGGTTCCCTGTTAGAAGGGCAATTTCTGAGGTGGGTGAACTTTCCTTGGTAGTCGCAAAAAGCAGGAGAGAGAAGAAAAAGCCACCAAATGCAGATTGGAAGGTGGAGACTGGGTATGAGGAGGAAAAAATGTCACTGGATTGGCAGTGCTGTGGTGTAAGATGTCACCAGGAGGGAGTCTGGATGAGCCCATGGTTTGTGTTCCAAAGAACAGCCGGTGAGGGTGCAGACACAGCAGTGAAGGTGCAGAAATGCTGGGGTGAGAGCAGGTGGGGAAGTGAGATGGGTGTCTGCAGCCTGCAGGGAAAGATGGGCAGGGGTAGGACCATAAAGAACAGCCTGAGGTGGAGATGGCAAAGGGCGCTGTAAGGCTGGAAGGGACCCGCAGAACCCAGGTCTCTGTTCCCTTGGCCAGGGCAGTTGTCTCTGCCACTGAGGCCCAGGAGAAGACATGTTGTCCTCATGGCTCTGGGGCCTCATTGCCTCCTTGCAGCCCCATGGGCAAGCTGGAAGTTGCTGGAGCAGTGTTGTCCTTCCCTGGGCCTTGCACCCCCACATCCCACGGTCCCAGGAAGAGCCCTGAGCCGTGTGTGAGGAACAGGATCCCCCTTCCCATTGCCTGGAGCTCAGGGCTTCTCCTTTCTGCTTCAGAAAGCAAACCAAGGGGTTTCTGAGCATCAGAGCCACCTGCACAGAGCCACCTCTCATAACAGCCTCCAATTATCTGCTCTAACAAGCCCCTGGGGAGGCTTTGTCAGTAACAGTCCTCAGTGGGGCCCATTAATGCTTCAAGGAACTCTGAAGTTTTGGTTTTGACTTTGGGTGCTCAAGGCCTTTTTCCAGTCTCTTCTCAGTACCTGTGATTCATGGACGCAGCCTCAAACACACAAATGGGCCTCTTAAAATGGCAAAAAGCCTGACAAGCCATGTCTCTTTCATCATTTTCCTCAAGTCCTGAACACTTGTACAGCGAATTAGAGAGGTTTCAGGAGGTAAGGTAAAGAAGACATTTTCAAGGAGCCCTTTGAAGAAGCGATAGAAGAATTCTCCCATGGACACTGATGCAGTGTCTCCTAAGGAGGCGTGAACAGGTTGGAAAAGCAGTCCCTTGAGGCCAGACATGGGATGGAAAACCTTGCTCCTCACCTGTCCAGCCTCCCTGTTTTGCTCATTTGGCCTCTGAGGTTTACGTCACTTTTCTTTACATCAGGCTTCTCCACTCAAGTTTACACCTGATTGTCAGAGCTTCGTTGCAGGAATTCCTACCTACTTTCCTTAAAGAACTCAACGTAAACAGGCACAGAGGGTTTTTGGTTTTACTTCGGTGGTTTGACCCCCGGGTGTTCCACATCCAGTGGACCATCCCCTAGAGCCACCAGGGCACAGCGGTGGCCCCAGCCACCCCGGTGCTGCCGACCTCCATCCCCGGCTACCGGCACGTCCAGGGGCAATGGGCACCGATCAGCGTTCCCAGCACGGCCACCGCCACAGGGACATCTGGGGGCAGGAACATCCCCTGGAGCAGCCCCTCTGCTGCCCTCCTCAATGAAGCCCCTGGGAACCCCACCGATGGCTTTGACGTATCTGAGGAGATGCTCCTGCTAGAGGCCCGTTGGCTGTTTGGTGTCACTCCAGCTACAGTGCGGGTCACCGAGGATGGTCCCAGAAGCAGCCCCACACCTGGGAACACGGGTGGCAGCAGTGCAGAGGGAAATGCAGTGGCCATCCCCCTGGCGACAGCCCTGGGCAGCGACGCTCCATCCGGCCCCTCTGCTGCCGAACCAGCCTCTGCAGACCTGGCAGCTGAACTGGCCATCCCGGAGGATGAGCTGCTCCAAGAGGCCCTGCAGCTACTCGGCTGCTCCCTGGGGGCGGTGGAGTCCAGCCAGGATGGTCCAGGCAGCAGCCCTGTGCCTGGGGACCTGGGTGACAGCGGCACAGAGGGGAATGCGGTGGCCCCATCACCTCTGGAGCTGCCAATGGCCGTCGATGGGCAGCAGGCAGCGCTGGACATCCCAGGCACTTCAGCCACCGTGGGGGCATCTCCGGGCAGCAACAGCCCCCCGGTTAGATGTGATCTAGGTAGTGACTCTATAAGCAAATCCTATAGGAATAGTTCTGAAATAGATTTTTCTGGTCCTTTGGGCATTTCCTTAACATTATGCAATTCTTCAAATAAACTTCCCAGATTTCCATTTAAAATTATTAGAGATTAAATAGCTTCTATTTTGTACTGAAAGGATATTTGCAGAATATCCAACTCGGTGCAAGTGACGTGTATCAAACTTGCCTTCCAGCTGTAAAAAGCCAAACTGTCCTCTGACCAAAACCACAAAGCGGCCGGTGCGGCGCAAGAGGAGCTGAAAGAGACTCTCATGAGAAAGAAGTTCTCGGCAACCAGCTCTGTGGCCTTCAGAAACAGGTAAAGGCACTAAATTTGCTTTAATAACTAATCCCAAGCAGTGTGGTGTTTGGATGGATTGACATTTCCGTCTCTTTGCATTCCCTGAATTTTGCGGACAGAAATCTTGACGTCCGTTTGGGAGGGAGATGGATTTTTAGACATTTTTATTGTACCCACATAGATGCCAACTGTGTTTTCCACAGGCCAGTGCAGCAGAAGATCGCGTTCGCGAGCTGGAGGAAACGATGGCTGGCGAGCGGGAGAAGATCAGGAAGATGCTGGATGCAAAGGAGAGGGAGATGACAGACATGAGGGACCAGATGCAGCAGCAACCGACTGAGTACCTGCTCCGACTGCTCGACGTTACGTTAGCACTCGGCGCTTACGGAAAACTCCTGAAAGGAGAAGAGGGGGACAGTAGAAGCTGCTGCTCAGCCTTCCAATGGGCACTTCGCCCTGCGTGGGGGACTCAGAACCTGGCAGATTTGCCAGAGCTCGATGCTCCTCTCTGGGAGCTCACAGCACTGCAGACACACTCCTTCTTCCTTGTTTCAGTGAAGAAGTTGACTTTCCTGCCAACCTCGTGCAGTAGTGTTGGCGGAAAAAGGACAAGAGCGATGAGTCTTGAAGTCGATTGTGCAGCGTCCAAAAGTCTCGTGCGCCTTCTGGCCTGTTTCTGAGCCCCTGGTGTGGGCAGAGGTGCGTGCTCTGCCGGGGAGGAGCCCCTGCCCCGCGGCTGGTGCCTGGGGAGGCCCCGCAGCCGCAGCTGCAGGAGGTGCCGGGCGGCGCCAGCCCCATTGTTGCGCGGCCCTGCACGGCCCCGTGTCACAAAGGGCGTCCCAGGGCCGGGTGCTCATAAGGGGCGTCCCCGGCAGCTCCTGCTGTGCTCTCGCACTGAGCTGGCGGCTGTGCTGGCGAGCGTGAGCGCGGGCTGAGCTCCACGGCGAAGCCACTCAGCTCCTTGCTGTATTCATTCAATACTCTTCTTGTGGAAATTACGACCTTTTTTTTCTCCCTCCCCTTCCTGACAATTCCAGTTTGTGGGAAAGGTAATGCTTCGTTTCCTTTGAGACAGGGGATGGTGTAGATAGAGAGAGGGTAGAAGTGTGGGTTGGCCTGTACCTTCCTCGCTGTCCACTGGGCTCTCCCGTTGGGGTTTGGGTAGATGCAGGCTGTCAGCGTAATTCCTGTTTCCTAGTTATCTTTTCTCTAGCACATTCAAAGAGGGCCAAGTCTAGGCACACCACTTGAGGGCTTTCTTTATCCACACAAGGAGATCTCCTTTAAAATCTGATTTTCTTGCAGGCACCAGTGTGAGAATGGCTCTGCCAGAAAGGGACCTGTATCCTCCGCAGAAGAGTTGCGCGGCCTGGCAGCAAACACGCAGTGTGGGAGGAGGCCTCTACAACCTGGGCGACACCTGCTACCTCAATTCCATCCTGCAGTGTTTGACGTACACCCCTCCGCTGGCCAACTACTTGCTGTCTCGCCAGCACAGCCAGTCCTGTGAGTCCTTGCTACGCGTTCTTTTACACCTCTTGGGCAGGTCTAAATGATGAAGAAACCATGGCAACTTTGGGAAAACAGCTCTGAGGATGAGAAGTAGAGGATGGAGAAGGGAGAGCGGACGTTGTACCTGTAACCTGTGGGGTGGTTTGGTGTTTTTCTTCCTTGAAGATTTTCCATAGCCGTGTATATTTTAATTGGGCTGCTTCCTTCTTTCCCTCCCCTCTTAGGTGAGAAGAAAGGCTTCTGCATGATGTGTACGATGGAAGTGCACGTGGAGGAGGTCCTGTCTTGCTCAGGCAGTGCCGTCGCACCTGTGGCTGTTGTGAGCAACCTGCCACGTGAGTCATTTCAGATGGTTTCATTTGGAGGTATTTTTCATTGCTGAAGAACCCCGTGTGTAACTGTTTTTTCCGGGTTCAGGTTAAGGAGGAGAGCTTTTAGAAGGGTCAGTTTTCTTTCCTTTTTTGGGGAGACTAATGTGAAAACCTTCTTCTTTCTCAGGAATAGGAGATTTCCAGTTTGGCGCTCAGGAAGACGCGCATGAATTCTTCGGCTGTGCCGTGCATGCCATGCAGACAGCTTGTTTGAGCAGCAGCAGCGAGTAAGCATGAGCACATGACCATGGAAATGTTCTCTGGCCCTTTTGACTCCTTCCTTTAAATCGTCAGTGAAACCCGCTCTCCGGGGCTCTCCTAACAAGGAAAACTCTTGCAAGAGCGAGCTCTCTGCCTTCCACCTTCTGAGCCACGATTACCGTTTCTTTCCAGCTGGGACGCATCTCAAGGCGGCACAGTCATTGATCAGGTCTTTGGAGGACTTCTAAGATCCAGAGGTAATTTTTAAAAATATCCCTGTCCTTAGAACGGTCTGTGGCTCTTTCTCCCTTTGTGGAAAACTGCTTTTTGCAGGCAGCAGCATGTCCAGGCTGCACTGGTCAATTACATGGGCAGAGTTAGTGTCCGTCCCAACCTGAGAACCTTTTCTCTTTGCCTTCCAGTAACATGCTGGAGCTGCAAAGCTGTTTCAGACACCTACGAGGCATTCCGTGATATTCCTTTGGATATCAAGGTAAGATGTTTGGAAATGGTGGTGCAAAATGTTTTGAGGTCCCTGCAGGGGCCTCGTTTATCTCCAGTAAACTCCGTTGACTTCAAACTGCGGGTTGTTACCACGCAAGATGGTGGTGGATGGGAAGGGAAGTAGACTTGTGTGCTCCCTCGTAGAAGCCCTGTAAATGGTCTCCCTGCGCTGGGTGCCAGCTGGGCAAAGAGCAAGGATGCTGTCGACAGCCATGATGACGCTGTCCTACCGCCCTGCTTTGGACTCCTCAGTACGCACGTGATGCTGGACGGGTGGCTTTTGTGGCTTTTGCTGGTTTTGACCAGGCAGAGCACAGGACACTCTGGTGCTGCCCAGGAGTAGCTGTTTATCAGGTTAACGCTGGCACCACATGGGGAGCTATTTCTTGGGATTTTGAGTTTCCAGGAGCTCAGTGCTCTCCTTTCTTTCTCATCCAGACAGCCACATCTGTCACCGGAGCTCTGGAGGACTTTGTCAGACCCGAGCATCTGGGTGGCGAAAACAGCTATAAGTGTAGCAAGTAAGATCTTTACTAATGACATCTTCATAGTAGATACTGGGTTATGGATTTGCATGTTTGGAAGCAGTAGTTAGGTTTGGACGTCACTGAGAAACCCAGTCGTGACACAGCTTGGGTTTTTTTCTGTTTGTTTGGTTTTCTTCCCTGTACAACTAAACCTCCTGAATCATCCATGACTTGGAATAAAATGCATTTGTTTCTAAGATGGGTACATTTTTTTTTCCCTTCTGCCTGAACTGGGCAAAACAAGCCTTAGCTCAACCCTAGATGGATGGGGGGTGGAGTGTGGGCAAGACAGGTTGCAACCGTTGGGTCTGTGTTTTCAAGGTGTGAACAGCGGGTCAGTGCGTCCAAGAGGCTTACAATCCATCAGTCCTCCAACGTCCTGACCGTGTGCTTGAAGAGATTCGATCCTTTCTTTGGCAGAAAGATTAGCAAGGTATGTAAACAAGTGCACGGCCACGTTGTCTGCTTGGAAGGAGTCCTTTCCCGAAGGAGAATGCTTGTTCTGGAAGTTGTTCGTGTCTGCACACGATGGCTATGGAGTGCAGCCGTCTGAGAAAAAGAATTGCAACAGCTCTGCCTTGCTCTTGCCCTTGTGGCCAGAGGAAAGTTCCAGGGTGAAGATGAGCACCTGGGTGCTCATGAAGAGTTGGGTTGGCCGAGAACAGTTTTCTGCCACTTTGGTGACGACATGGCGACACCTGTTTCTGATGAACTGAGAAGATCCTTTGACAGGATTTTCTCAGGCTGCTTCCCAAAGACTCTCAGGATAACTTGGGAATCCTCTTGGTGTCTCCTTAGGTCGTGCGGTACCCAGAATATTTGGACCTTGGCAAATACACATCTGAAGCGGCTGGAGGACCACTCCTCTATTCCTTGTATGCCGTCCTGGTCCATGAAGGTCACAGCTGTCAGCAAGGACACTATTACTGCTTTGTAAAGGTAAAAGTGTGATTTGCATTTGTCTATTGTGCCCTTCAGTGATGTACTGCCTGTGTTTTTGTTTTCAAAAGCCTGCCGTTCATCTGAAGATAGAATTGCTTTGCTTTGCAGGCCAGCGATGGATGGTGGTACAAGATGGACGATGAGTCTGTGGTTCTGTGTGACATCCAGACGGTTCTTGGCCAGCGCGCATATTTACTCTTCTATGTCAGGTAAGAACAAGTGTGAAAGGGTGTTCAGAATACGCTCCCTCTCCTGTTTCTGATCTTGTTGTTGCTGTTCTTCTCCGGTGGGCTTTGCTTTCTGTCCTAAGAGAGAAAGACCGTCCAGCTGAGTTCTGTCTGCTCTGCAGATGGCCCCGTCATTTCTCCTTCTTCCTTGTTTGGCACTCATTTGTTGTGATTGTGTAAATTGCTATCTGTCTGCTCTCTGGGCCTGGCTAGCTGTGAAGAGAGGTGAAATGGGGGTTCAAGAGGGTAGAAAGATGAATTCCTGCTCTGGAAGGGGCAGATAGGACTGGCAGAGCACGATCTAATTTCCAGCTTCCAGTCCGGGTTCAGTCTTCTGCATGTCATATCAAGTGCTGCCAGAAGATGTTAGGATGAGAGTGAAGCCACGTGGAGGCTGCAAGAACAACCCTAGACTAAGATGCCTGTTGTTTCTCCAGGCACCACGATTTGACCCCTGGAGCGGGCGCTGAACGCCAAGAGACACAGAGCACTGGGTTGGCAAAGTCGGTTCCAGAGCTGAAGAGTCCATTTTCTGGAGGCTTCGTGGCACCGAGAAAGCCGGAAGGTGAAGCAAGTACGCAGAGGATCCAGCGGAACGGAAGCCCACGGGACTCCGCAGCGCCTCGCCCTCAGCGCTGCGGCAGGAAGAGAAGGCACTCTGCCACTGAGGAGGGGGAGAAGCTGGACGGGAGCCACCCGGACTGTCCGCCTCCCAAGCGCAGGCGCACCGGCCCTGTGGAAACGCAGAAGCGCGCTCCCCGTCAGCTGCGGCGTGGCAGTGGGATCCTGCGCCGCTCTTCCCACAGGGCCAGAAACAGCTCAGGGTATGGCAGAAGCTCCATTTGGGAACGGCTGTACAGCTCGAGCGGCCACCAAGCAGACTGGCACCCCAGGTCGCGAGGGGAGCAGCAGCCTGGGAAATACTCGCTCGAAAAACAAGGTGCGCTCCCCCCAGTGCCCATTGACCCAGAGGCTGCGAACGAAAAAACGCCGTGCAGAAAGAGAAAACAGACCTGTGCAGAGGAGGGTGACGGTGCGCCCGAAAGAAAGCGGCGAAGGATAGAAGTGAGACTTCTGGCGATCCAGCCTTTAAAGGGAAATGCCAGAATGGGAAGAAGATCAAGAAATCCAAAGTGAGCACTGGAGAGGAGACTGCAAAGGAGGCTGCGTTTGCAGCCTCATCTGGCAATGCTGCCAACCTCTCTGCCAGGTGTTCCAGGTGCACGGCTTATGGACAGAAGCGTTCAGTACTCGTGACTGAAATTACCATCGAAACTGGCCACTGACCATCAGAGGCCACAGACAAACATTCTCAAGAGGATGCTGACCGCTGAACTTGACATGTGTGTTTGCAACAATAAAATTGCTGTCATAGCCAAACCCAGTCCTAAGTGGCGCCACCTGATTTCCCTAGAGAGTTTGACGACTCAGGAAACAATGGAGGAGCTTGGTTTGGGTTTTGTTTGGTTGTTTATTTCTTTACATTTTTTAAATTTCAGCCTTCATCGATGCAAGCAACCTTGTGAGATAGAAGGGCAGAAGCTTTCTACAGCTGCTGAGCATAATAAATTAGCATGTAGAGTTCTCAGTGAAAATATGCCAAAGCACAGAGCATCTCCAGGGCTGCTCGATTAGAGACTCAGGTGCTTGTGTTCTCCTGGCAAACATGGACATTAGTGCTGGGGAAAAAAACACAACAGTGATGAGTCTTGAGGATGAACTTTGATCTTGAGTGTCTCTTCCAACCAAAATGACTCTGTGACTCTGTTCTACAGTTCTCTTGTTGGCTGCTTGAGCTTTTTCACCCCTGCTGTAATCAGGTCACACCAGGGTTGGACACGAGGAGCTGTGAAACCTGCGTTGCGGTGCTGGACGATTGTTGGTGGTGAGTACAGAGCTTGGGTCGCCAGAGCTGTCCCTTCATCCTCCTTCAGCAGCACTCAAGCAGTTTGGAGGAAGCCAATCCTCAAGAACTCGCTGGGAAAGGCCAAGCCAGGAAAAAGGAAAGGTTGATTACAGGAAAGTATGAAATATATATGCAGGGAGCACTAAGTCAGAAAAGGCTTCCCACGGATGCGCGAGTGAGACGCCCTGGAGCTGTGCAGCACTGTGCGAGGAGGACACCCCATCCAATGCACCCAATTCCCGGCTAAACCTGAATAGCAGTAAACATCTATCAAATGCTCAGGCCTGTACAAGGATTGTTGTGGTCCCATTTCTTCTTTAGTCACTAAAAGGTGTCGGGCGGATGCTGCAGCACTGGGGGGAGATGCAGGGTCTGGTCTGATTGAAGCGGTTTTGGCCGGGGATCCGGTGTGTGCAGGGAGGTGGATTCCCTGAGAAACGGCGGCTGGTTTTGGGGGTGAGACCAGAATCCACGGAGTGGGAGATGGGGCTGCAAGAAGCATCTTGTAATGATGCTTCCAGACTGATTGTGGAGGATGGGAGTAGGACACAGGGACGTGACCAGCGACGGGTCCTTCCTGCTTGGAGCCCTCGGGAGGGGGAAGGTGTAGCCTCAGCCTCTCCCTCTGCATCCTTTTTTGCTCTCCCTCTGCATTGTGCCCAGTCGTGCAGGGGTGGCTGGACCAGCCTGAGCCTCTTCCTTCAGATGCCAAGTCTCAGGGCCCAAACAAGGGGATTATTTCCCCCGGGGGACTCAGCAGCACCTCCTGACCCTGAGCAAGAGGTGGTGGGTGAACCATCCCTGAGACATCCCAGGCCAGGCTGGACGGGGCTCTGAGCAACCTGAGCTGGTGACGATGTCCCTGGTCATGGCAGGGGTGGCACTGGGGAGCTGGGAAGGTCTCAACCCAAACCATTCTATGATTTTCCGCTTCACAGCAGCAGTTCACGGCCATGCCAGGTGCCGGTAGCTCTGTCTCTGCCTCTCCACCAAGCTGAGGATGGAGCAGGTGACACACGGGAGGGTTGGAGGCTCCAAACTGCTCTGGGCTCAAAGGAAAGAATCGAAGAGTCGTAGAATCGTGGAATAAAACAATCGTAGAACCTTGGAGTCATAGAATCTTGGAATTGAAGAATCAGGGAATCAAGGAATCGTAATATCCCAGAATCAAAGAATCATGGAATCATCAAATCAAGGAATCATAGAACCTTAGAGTCGTAGAATCTTAGAATCGAAGAACCAGGGAATCAAGGCATCAAAATATCCCAGAATCAAAGAATCGTAGAATCACATAATCATAGAATCAGGGAATAACAGAATCATGGAATTACAGAATCACAGGATTGTAGGATCATAGAATCACAGAAGAAAAAAAAAAACCAAAACCCATATTACAGAGTAATAGAATGAAATAATTGTAGAATCAAAAAATCAAAGAATCGTAGAATCAAAGAATCGTAGAATCAAAGAATCATAGAATTAAAGAATCGTAGAGCTTTAGAATCAAAGAATCATAATATCCTAGAACCAATAAATTATAGAATCAATAAATTATAGAATTGAAAAATCAAAGGATAAAAACATCAAAGAATAAAAAAATCAAATAATCACAGAATAATCAAACCATAGAAACATAGAATCATAGAATCACAGAATTATAGAATCAAAGACTCAAAGAATCAAAGAATTATGGAATTGCAGAACCATAGAATCATGTAATGATAGAATCGCAGAATCAAAGAACCGCAAAATCACAGAATCAAAGAATCAGAGAATCACAGAACCATCAAATCAAGAATCACAGAACCATCAAATCTTGTGCCCCCCGTCTGCCCTCGTACCCCCCACTTTGTTCCTTTCCTTGTGCCCCCCCCCGTAGCCTCCCCCAGTCTCCTTGTGTCCCCCCTTGTGTCCCCCAGTCCCTTTGTGCCCCTCATATTGCCCCCCTCACTTATGAGCCCCCCATTGTGCCCCCTAATTCCATGTGCCCCCCTAGTCTCCTTGTGCCCCCCCAACTCTTGTGCTTCCCCGCTTGTGCCCCTGAGTCTCCTTGCTCCCCCCACTTCATTCTCTCCCTTGTACCCCCTCGTTTAGCGCCCCCAGTCACCGTGTTTCTCCCCCATCTTGTGCCCCCCCTTGTGTCCCCCTAGTCCCTTTGTGCCCCCCCCACTCTTGTGTCCCCCGCGTCTCCTTGCTCCCCCCACTTCGTTCCCCCCCCCCCATTTCCTCCATTGGCCCCCCCTCCCCGCAGAGCCCCCCCGGGCGGCCTCCGCGACCCCCCAGAGCCGCTTCCCCTCAACAGCAACCTCAACAGCTGCAGCCTGCGGGGGGGCCGAGGGCGGGGGGGCGCGAGGCACGTGGACCTGGCCGTGCACGAGGATCCAGCCTGCGGCAAAGACCCGGCCTTGCACGAGGACGCAGCCTCGCACGAGGGCCCCTCTGTGTCCCCCCAGCTGGACATGGCCCCCTCGTGCCCCCCCACCCCGTGTCGACATGAGGGTCCTCGTGCCCCCCAAAAGCACTGGACCTGGGGGGGTGGGGGCTCCTTGTGTCCCCCACCCTGGACATGTGGGGGTGGGGAGGACACAGCCCCATTTTGAGGGGGGGCCCCACCAAAAGCCATCAGCGGGCCCCTGTATCATTGGCAGCACTGAGCCAGGGTGAGGTGGGGGGTGGGGCCGAACCCCCCAAAACTGAGGGGCCCCACCCAAAGTGGGGACACCCCCGGCTGACACTTTTATTGCCAAAATCCCTCACATTCCCCCCCAAAAAGAGACACATTTTCCTTGTAAAATAGATGTAAATGGACCAGCCTGCCCTACCTGTGGAAACTGAGGAACGGCGGGGGCCTCCCCCCAAAATAAAACCCCCCGCGAAGGTTCCTCCATCCCGGTGGGGTCCCCCCACAAGCACAAGCGCCCCTGCAGCTTGGGGGTGCATCTCTGTGCTGTACAGAGGGATGGGGGACCCCCAGGAATGAACCCCAAAAATGGAGGAGGGACAAAGGGACAAGGACGCCCCCCACTCAGGGCTTGGGGACCCCTGCGGGATCTGGGGACCCTTCCCCAAGTTTTGGAGACCGCCCCAAAATCTGGGGACCCCTGATCAATTTGGGAACTCCCCAGTATTTAGGCCTCCCCTCATATTTTGGGGACACCCCCCCAGGGCTTCAGGATCCCCTCCCAGGGATCTGGGGAGCCCTCCCCAAGTCTTGGGAACCCCTCTGGGCTCTGCAATCCCCCCGAATTTGGGGATCGCCCCTATGGTTTGAGGGGACCCCCCCAGGGCTTTGGGATCCTCCCTTGGGATCTGGGGAACCTCCCAACTTTTGGGGATCCCCCCTCAGACTTTCAGGGACCCTCCTAGTATTTACACCCTCCCCCATATTTTGGGGATCCCCTCAAGCTCCCGGTCGGGGGGGTCACGGGGTCCAGCCCCCCTCCAGGTTTTGGGGTGTTCCTCCCTTATCCCAGAGCAGGGGGGACATCCCACAACCCACTGGCCACTTGGGGACCCCCACATTTGGGGGGAAGGAGAATTTCCCCCCTCCCCCCTGGATCTTGGGGTCCCTCCCCTCCAGGTTTGGGGGGGGCCCCTTTCCCCTCCCCCCAAATCCCCCCCAGAATTCTGCCAAACCAGCTTTGGGTCAAGTGCGTCAAACCAACGAAACTGGAAGAACCCCAGGGGACAACGGGGCCATCAAGGGCCATCAGAGGCCACCATTGTGACAGCCAGATGGCCGTGGCCACCATGGGGACAGTCACCATCAGGGGACACCACAGGGGACAGCCAGGGCCACCAGGGTCACCGCAGGGGTGGCTGTGGCCACTGGGGACGTGAGCAGGGTCACCGTGGGGTCAGGGCCACTACTGGGACGGTCGGGGCCACCGTTGGGTCAAGGCCACCGCGGGGTCAGGGTCACCACGGGGTCAAGGCCACTGTGGGGACGGTTGCGGACGGGAACCAAACAAGGTGACACCAGTTCTTGGAACCCTGTCGGAGCCATCAGCTCTGTGTGAAGGGGGGACACGGGGAACCTGGAGGGCACATGAGGGTCACAGCAGGGGACACGTCCCCCACTTTTCTCCCCTTCCCCCCCGTGACCCAGAGAGACGTATCAGCTTCTGCGTTTACATAACAGAGCTCCCTGTCAACACGGCTGTGTCAGGAAATCCAGGATCCACAGCACTCTAAGGTCTGCAGCCTTTACCCGTGCGTTTGGGGAACACTGGAAATGGCAGTCATTGCCAGCTTCGCTCGTTTTCATAGCGCCAAATGTCAGCGAAAGGCACCAGCACGAAGCAGCCGGTGCCTCCTGCAGCCGGCCAAGCCAACAAAGGCGCTTGCCGGCCAGTATAGAATGTTACGTTTCAAAAGCTCCAACTGCTCCTCCAGCTTTAGTCCAGAAAGGTTCGTTCCGACTTCAGCCGTGAGGTTGAGAATCTTCTTACTCCATCAGCTTCTGAAACCATTTCTACCAAAGCAGAAGTCGCTGGCAGTATTGTAACAAGCGCTGATCGTGCACAGCCCGACATCAACGGTCAGCACAAGGTCAGGAAAAACTCCTGCGGCACTGAGGATGAATTCGGTGCCTCTCACCCTCGTCTCCTCCTCTGCTGTGGCCACCACATGGAGGTAACACAGCCAGACAGAGTGACAGCACAGGTGGCCAATCAGAGAGAGCGTCACCTCAGGGAAGGGCAGGCCCAGGCAGAGTGCCAGCCCAGACAGCCAATCAGAGGTCACATCTCAGTTGAGGGGCGGGCACTGCACTGCAGCAGCCTGAGCAGCCAGTGACCAATGAGAGCCAGCGTCACCTCAGGGAAAGGGTGGCCCAAACCAGGGCAGAGTGACAGCCCGGGTGACCAATCAGAGAGAGCGTCACTTCAGGTGAACTGCATCTGAGCAGCTGACCAGCTGGGGGCCAATCAGAGGCCACTCTCAGGGAAGGGCGGGCCCCAAACAGGGCAGAGTGACGGCCCAGGGGACCAATGCGAGGCAGCGTCACCTCATGAGGGAGATGTCCCTTGCAGACAGGACTGCAAGACCCGCTCCTGCCAGGTTGGACTTTGCCTCCAAACGAGGTGCAGCCTCTTCCATTGTGACATCACCCACTGCCGTTGTGTCACAAAGCAGCGTCAGCGCTGAGGTCGGCACAGCAGGGGATAAGACCAGGGGTCTCCCTGCGCCTCGGTCACTCTCGATCTTGAGGGAACCGAGATCGCAGAGTTTTTGGCTCATTCCTGAGCAAGGAAGATGCTTGTTACCTGCACCTCAGCAGGTACCAAGGGACACACAGAGAAGGTTGAACGTCTGAACGGGTATGTTTGAAAACTCCTCCTCCCCTTTCCCCAGGTGTGTTTTCCACCTCGTCAGCTGGGGTGGGTGGAGGGTGGGCAGGAGAGGAACACGAGGGCAGCCTGAGAGCTGGGTCTGGAGCTGCTGGAAGGCAGCAGCCGCCTTTCAGTCTCTTCATGAACGTGAGGGCCGGGCCCAGAAAGCCTTTGATCTCTGCAGAATGAGGGACAGGTCCATTTTGGATGGGACAGAGAGAGTCCCAGGGGTGGCCCAGACACAGCCTGCCACAGTAATTGTGAGAGCTCAGCTCCGTCCTGTGTTGTGCTCTGCAGGGTGGGTTCTGTCCCTGAGCCTGCTTGGTTTTCCTCTCCATGGGGACCAGAAGAACACCAGCGTGTCCTCTCTTGGCCGTGGGTCTGACTTGTGTTCCTGACAGAGGAGGTTTCCTTGGGAAACCTGGTCAGCTCCTCACCAGGGCTCTGCCTCAGAAAAGGGGCTCAGAGTCCTCAGAGGGGTGCAAGGAGTTCTCTAGGAGAACAAAAGGGATTGTTTATTCCAGATGAGTGTCGCTGTGAGCCTGTTGAGAGCCTCCTGGAACAGGCAGGAGGAATTTCCCCCTTGCAGAGCGGTGTGTGCTGTGTCTTGGCAGATCAGGCTCAGGGCAGCAGGGCCCAGACACCAGAGGGTTTCTTTGGCGCTTCCTTGGTTGCCCGTTGCTTGCCAGCACGCATTGACATTCAGCCCTCCCTCCCTCTTTCCAGTCTGCATTTGTCTGCCGTTCTGCCAAGAGAAGGGCCAGAGATAACCCAGCTGCTAAAGAAATGCTGCGCGAGGGGAGACACACACCCCCCTGGCAGCTGTTGGACTGTAGGGGCACAGGCTGAACCTTCTCTTGAGAGGGTGGAGAATAGGATCAGCACAAGTGCCGATCACATGCTGGGCGGGAGAAACAGGCGTTCGTTGTGTCCCTTCCATTTCCAAAGAATCCCTCTCCAGCCCCACAGACGTGAATTGTGGCCACAGCTCTTGTTGCAACTCCTGTTCTTAGTCTGGAGTCGATCTTGAGCCCTTTGTCCCTAAGGAAACAATCTTTGCCGTGACAAATCCCCCACTGGTGCAGCTGGTGACACCTCCAGCAGTGACTGGAGCTGGTGCAGGACTAAGCCAATGCACACGGCAGGAACGCCAGGCTCAAGGGCTGAGTCCATGTTGCTGCTCTCTAGTCTGCTGCTGATCTGCATGGGAACCGCCAGCTTCACCAGCCTTTTCTTTATCTGCTCTGCAGGACGATGAAGGTTCTCAAGGCAACAACCCTGGTGCTGCTCCTTGGTATCTTCTCTTTCGGTGAGTCTCTGCAGATCTCCGACCTGAGGACGGTGCTTTAGGAGGTACTTGGGGCTCCATCCTGCCCTGTTCCGCTTCCCCCGCTGTGAGCAGAGGAGCTCAGCCAAGAGCAGAAAGTCCCCACAGAGCTGTGCCAGTCCCTGCTCCAGCGGGACGGGTGTGGGTGAGGAAGGGCTGAGTTGCCTTCCCCAGGAGGGCTGAGCCAGTTCTCTTCAGCCCAGGGAGAGGCCGTGGCTGAGCTCTCCTGCCCCAGGGGCTGAGAATCTTCTGCAGGACAAGGAGCACAGTCCAGGGCAGAGAACGTCCATGTGTTGTGAAGCCCTTATGCTGTGATGGCCACTGTCAAAGACAATGAGAGACAACTAGGGCACTTGAGAGAGACACAGAAAGGGGAGCAGGCACCCTGGGGCATAACCCAGCCTTAGAATAAGTTTTAAGCTCTGGTGTGTGTCCCACAGGTATTTACCACTTGGGCCAACTTGGCAAAGAAAGCCTCTGGAGCACCGCAGCACAGTTACGAGACCTGAGCAAAACCCTGTCCCTGCCAGACCAGCTCCATAAGCTCCAGGAACAGCTTTACCATCTGCGCTGGAGCACAAAGGATGTTGCAGAGCAGGCTCTACAGGAAGGCGTGAAGCAGGCAAAGCTCCCAGGCTTTACTGGACGGGTAAGGGCACAAGGCAGAAGGATCTGCTCAGGGGTTTTATCCTCCCTCTGGCACGTATCCTACTCCATTCCCTGTCACAGCCAACAGGCTGGTGCTGCTGGAACAAGTGCTGCCATGGCCACACTTCCTTTTCCTGTTGCTCCACACGTCCCTATGGGGAAAAGAGAGCGTGACGGGAATGACAGCTGTCTGAGTTCTACCTTCCTCTGCATTCAGATCTCGAGTCCTCCGCAAAGGAGGACTGGAGAGAAAGACCTTCCAGGCAATTTGGGTGTTCCTTGCATCTGAGATGGGCCTTGTCCCTGTTCACCTTGGCTGGCCTTGCAGGGGAGCTGCTTGCCTCGTTCCTTTTCCTTCTAACAGGCACTGTCCTTTGTGTTCCTTCCCAGGCTGTTCAGGAGATCATCAATCAAGCCCTGGAGAGTCTGGTGGAAATCCAGGTCCCGATGCCGGATTACGCCCTGAAATCAGCAGGTGCCGTGACATTGTACATACAAACCAGTTCTAAAGCTCTTCCTGTCCAGATTGACAAGATGGGTGTTGTAACTTGCCCTGGGGTAGGAGAGAAGGGACGAGAAGTCAATTTGTGCCCTAAAAGTGCACCCACTGACAGAGTGTGTAACAGGCCAGACCCCATGGGAAGCTCAGAAAGCCTTGTTCACGTTCTTGTCTTTTTCCACGGCCCCATACGACATTTTAGTGACACCTTGCTGTGTGTTCCAGAGAGGCCGTGCTAGTAAGAAAGAGGGGAAACAACTGTGGGACATAGATGATAACTGAGAAACCTTTTCCAAGTCAACAGTGCAATATTCCTCCTGACACTGCCTGATGATTCTGCTCATGTTTTAATTTCCAGGGGCTGCTGTCATTCATTCCAGGACTTCTCCATCCCTCCGGAACGCCAAAGCCAAACTCTTCTTCTATTCCCTGCCATTGATGGATTACATGAGGTCCCCTGAGCTTATTCTGGAGGTAGGAGCACCAAGAAGCAGTAAAACATAGGTCAGGATAATGAACCACACCTGCTTCTCGGAGTTGCGTTTCCCCGTATCTTTGATCCTCAAAGCTTCTTCTCCTGCCTCCTTCTTGCATGGACCTGCTTTCCTTCTGTGTCTTCCTGCTGAGTATTTCCTCTCCCAGAGTGCCCCAGGTTCTACGCGGGAGCTTCTGCCAGGCCAGGCTGCTCCTGCAGTCTGTGTCTGCCCACTCGCTGTGCAAACTGTCAGCACGGCACGGGAGGAGAATGGCAGAGGAGCCTGCAGAGCTCTGGGATGTGTTCTTACTGAGCAACAGCAGGTGCTGAGAGTCTGCACTGCTGTAGGGTCCCATGTTGGGCTCTCAAGCTGTCCTGGCCCTGCTCCTGAGCTGCCTGCACAATCTGAAGAGCTGGCTGGTGCCAGTGGAAGGAGGTGGGAGCAGATGAGAGGGAGTGAGTGCTTCCCCTGACAGGAAGGGTTCATCCAGGTGGGCCCAGAGCTGCCCCCTGCTCTGGGCAGGGGCTTTTGAGCCACACCAACCCTGGCTTGTTTTTGGTGAGGGCTCTGGACTGGGAGAGGCCACTGAGATTCTACAACTAGCACACCCAGCTCCCAGCCATCAAAGGGCTTCTCTGCGGAATTGTTTTGTGATACGTGAATTCTCACAGCTGCTGCTCTGTTCGGTACCCACAGAGTCCAACTGAAGGCACTGGCTGTGGTTCAGAGCAGAACTGATTGGCCAAATGATTATTAATCCTCTGATGCTCATGGCAGGAATGAGAGCCAGGGCAACCTTCTCCACGTCAATGTAGTTTCTTCTTCTCCTTTCAGCCAGAAAATTATCCTGGAAACTGCTGGCCCTTCCCAGGAAGTCAGGGTCACGTGTTCATCAAGCTCTCTGTGCCAGTCATTCCAAGAGCAGTCACCATGGACCATGTCTCAGGGACAGCGTTCCACAGAGAAAGTATCTCTGGAGCTCCAAAGGACTTTGCTGTCTACGTAAGTGACTTCTCTGGAGTTGGGGGCTGGGGGTTGCACAGCATTTCTAAGCAGGGAATGAAGACGGGTCAAAGAGTCCAGTGGCCTGAAGCTTCCTCCTGACTCTCAGAAGAAACAGGGTCCTTGGAGTCTTTCCCTTCCCATTTTATTCCTCTTTTATTCAATGTACCACTCAAGAACAAAAAGCTGCTCAGGCAAGATGCTACTTCAGGAGCCACAAGGAAAAGGAGCTGAACAGTACATGGTCCTAAACCTTCTTGGCTTCCAATCCCAGTGGCATTTGTGATCCTGAGGTCACCTCCCTCTCACTGGGAGTGTCTGCTCCTTTTCGGACTTCCAGCTTGGACTTGTTGAGTAGACAAGTGTAGCGTGCTGCCCAGCTGCAGCTTAAGTCTTTTCCTTGTGCTCATCATCCTTGGACTACGTAGCTGAAATAACCCCGTACTTCACCGACTGAAGGTCAGTCTCCCATGGTGCACCAGACGCTCTTGTTTTCTCCACCCTTGTTTTTCTGTAGGGCTTCAAGGAAGAACACGAGGAGCAGGGAATGTTCCTGGGACAGTTCACTTTCCTGGCGCCACTGAATCCCAGTCAGACCTTCCAGCTGAAGGTATGGGGACAAAGACGGAGGAGAACTGCAGGAGAGGAGGAGAAATGCAGTTGGATGGGCAGAGGCTTCCTGCCAAAGGGCTACAGGCAGCCCTGTCCTTGAGTGTGTGCCACACTGGCCTTTCTTCTGCTTTAACTTCCTGTTGGGAGATGTCTGGACTGCCGGTCTTCTCTTTCATTTTGGGTGCTTAGTGCTTAGAAGTGCCACAGTTGAAGCTGGAATCAGCTTGACTGTCTAGACCCCAAGTGCACACAAGCGGCCACATCCTGTAGGATGCATGACTGCTGTTCTGCCATTTAAAGACCAGAAATACTGGGCTTCCTGAGGATTCTGTTGGTGCTGGCAGTGAGTAGTGACAGGGAGGCCATTCTGTTTCTGTGGCTTTCTAGAGAAGGGAACAAGACATTATACTGACACCAGCACTGGATCTTCTGACTGTGGAAACGTGTGCCTCAAAGCAGGCGAGAACTTTCCAGTGTATTTGCTGAGGCATCTGGTAGCTGCTTCTTCCTTTGCTGTTCTCATGGCCCAATGGGGTAGAGCAGTATAAGAACATCTTGACCACAACAGGTCAAAGCACCCGCGGGGCAGCAGGAAGGAAGCTGCTGATTGAGGCTGTTGCTGCGGCACTTCTGTCAGTGCTCACGTGCCAGAGAGGAAAAGGCGACTCATTTCTTCTTGTCATTGCAGAACGAGCTCCCTGGGGTCATGAATTACATCAGGCTGCAAGTGCTGAGCAACTGGGGCCACCCGGACTACACCTGCCTGTATCGCTTCAGGGTGCACGGTGATCCGCCCAAAGATGGGGGAGACACAGCAGTTGCATCTGTCAATAAATTCCATTGATGTTCACCCAGCCGAGTTCCCGTCTGCTTTGCCTGTGATGCTGCCTGGTCCTCCCTGAGCTCACTGGAACTCCCTGTCCTTCTCTAAACCCACCAGCTTATGAGAGACTTCAGGAGTCCACAGCAAGATTGTCCTAATTAAAAGAAACAGGAAAACTCAGTCACAAATCTGCATAAAGCCTGACATCCACACTCTTGCTGTGACACAGGAACATCAGCAAGGCCCTGCCTGGACACCAGAGATTAAATTAATGGACAGTTTGCCTATGCAAGAAGCAACTAAGGATCGACTGAGTGGAACCATCTGTTGTTACCTGTTTTCACAAGAGGCATGTGATGCTTCAGCTTCCATCTTTCAGTCTGTTGCCGATGAGAAAATGGAAGTGTGGGTTTTTGTGAGAAGGAAACCTTAACAGGAAAGTGGGTTCATGGACTTATTTGCCTCTCTGGGCACATATTGAGTTAATAGTGTGGGAACGTTACAGAGCAAAGCAATCCCAGGACACTTAAGAGATCCCATAACCACACCAGTCTGTCTTTCCTTTTGACCCGAGCTCCCCAAGCCCCAAGGCAGGAGCAGGCAGGGCAGTCGTGCGCTCGGGTCGCACCAGGGAGAAGAGAGCAGGACCAGCGCTTGGCACCCAGGGCTGGGAACAGCAATTTGTGCTCTGAGCTGGGGCTTAGTCCGTGTGCAAGCCCAGCACGGGTCCAGATACCAAACTGAGGGTGTCGGTTCACCCCCAGTGCCACACACACGGCACCTTCTTCCATCGCCTCCTCCGATGAGCTGTTTTGCAGCCCCTTCCAGCTCAGCCCAGCTCAGACACCTGCACTCTGGCTCAGGGCTGCCTGGGGCTGGTGACCCTCGGGGCAGCAGCAGGAACCGCTCTGACCCTGGTTGTGGGGCTGTCCCTGGGCTGAGCCTCGGGCCCAGGGCTGCTGAACTGGGCCATGCTGGGGCCCAGGGCTGCTGAACTGGGCCCTGGTGGGGCCCAGGGCTGCTGGGGTCGACAGGTCCCCCCGTCAGCTTTCCCACAGGGACCCACAGAGACCCATAGAGACCATAGGGACCCATAAGGCCCCATGGAGACCATAGGGACCCATAGAGCCCCACAGAGACCCATAGAGCCCCATAGAGACCATAGAGACCCATACAGACCCATAGAGACCATAGGGACCCATAGAGACCATAGGGACCCATAGAGCCCCATAGAGACCCATAGAGACCCACTATACCAGTGTTGCTGTTCTCCGTGGTGCAGCGTGGTGCTCACCAGGCACAGCCAGAGCTGTTCCTGTGCCAGGAGAAGACTTCACACAGAGCCTTGGCTGATGGTGACAGTTCCCACCAGCCGTCCAGCTCTGGAAGGTCCAGGTGCCACAGAGGGGACACTGACTGGTCATCACTTCTCCTGCAGGAACAGGATTGACCAGCAGGAGGGAGGCAGGACCAGAGGGTCCATGAGGTCAGAAAGCACATCAGAGCGCTGGTACAGTCATGGTGACAGCAGAGGGAGAACAGAAAGAGATGCAGTGACCTGGCTAGGACAATGCTGCTGATGTGACGCCTGCCACACAAACACAGAGACAGATCCATCACTACATGGTGGAGAAGGCAGACGTTAGAACACATGAAGCACCGTGGATCAGCTAGAAACCATCCAAATTACATGTGGGAAGGATGTTCTACCTGGTGACAAGAACATCACCTGCCAAAGGATGCAACAGGGGAGCACTGGAAAATGAAAGATTAGTTAATTTGGATTAGCAGCTGACCAAACAATATCAAAACTAAATACAAATTCTGGATGGTTCCCTATCAACAGAACAAGACGTGTAGAAAGCAACTGAACAGGCAAAAAATAAATTGGTATAATATGTGTGAAATGTCAATGGCACAAAAACGCACCCTCCTGGTAGAAACTAAAGCTGCACTATTTTTCTAAAAATGCAGTACATTTATTATAAACATTCAGCCAGGGAAAAGTTAGGGTGACCCTTCTGTGGCAGGATCAAACTCCCCTCTCTCCCTCTCCCTCCTCCATCATGGAAGGAGTGGGCACATCTCCCTCTCTCTGCTACAGCTTCTTTCGTTTGGCCCCAGAGCCCCTGGCCAGGGCCGTTAGGAGAAGGGAGTGCTGAGGTGCCAGGGAGCCGCTGGGCACCTGCGGCCAGTGTGGGGGACACTTGGAGGCTTTCAGGGGCAGCCACAGCCAGTGTGGGGGAGCAGAGAAGCTTCTGGAATGCCCACAGTCACAGAATCACAGAATCACAGAATGTTAGGGATTGGAAGGGACCTCAAAAGATCATCCAGTCCAATCCCCCTGCTGGAGCAGGAACACCTAGGTGAGGTCACACAGGAACATGTCCAGGAGGGTTTTGAATGTCTGCAGAGAAGGAGACTCCACAACCCCCCTGGGCAGCCTGTTCCAGTGCTCTGTCACCCTCACTGAGAAGAAGTTTCTTCTCAAATTTAAGAGGAACCTCTTGTGTTCCAGCTTGATCCCATTACCCCTTGTCCTGCCATTGTTTGACACCGAGAAGAGCCTGGCTCCGTCCTCGTGGCACTCACCCTTTATATATTTATAAACATTAATAAGGTCACCCCTCAGTCTCCTCTTCTCCAAACTAAAGAGACCCAGCTCCCTCAGCCTTTCTTCATAAGGGAGATGCTCCACTCCCTCCAGCATCTTTCTTGCCCTATGCTGGACCTTCTCCAGCAGTTCCCTGTCCTTCTGGAACTGAGGGGCCCAGAACTGGACACAATATTCCAGATGGGGTCTCACCAGGGCGGAGTAGAGGGGAAGGAGAACCACTCTCGATCTACTGACCACCCCAGAATGCCATTGGCCTTCGTGGCCACAAGGGCACAGTGCTGGCTCATGGTCATCCTGTTGTCCACCAGGACCCCCAGGTCCCTTTCCCCTACACTGCTCTCTAATATGTAATTTCCCAACCTATACTGGAACCTGGGGTTGTTCCTGCCCAGATGCAGGACTCTACACTTGCCCTTGTTAAATTTCATCAGGTTATTCCCTGCCCAACTCTCCAGCCTGTCCAGGTCTCTGGATGGCAGCACAGCCTTCTGGCATGTCACCACTCCTCCCAGCTTGGTGTCATCAGCAAACTTGCTGACAGTCACTCAATTCCCTTGTCCAAATCGTTAAAGAAGGGCAAGAAGGAGGACCCGGGTAATTATAGACCGGTCAGCCTCACTTGTGTCCCTGGGGAAGTAATGGAACAGCTTCTCCTTGGTGCCATCTCAAGGCATATCAAGGATAAGAGGGTTATTAGGGGCAGTCAGCATGGCTTTACCAAGGGTAAGTCGTGCTTGACCAACCTCATAGCCTTTTATGAGAAGGTAACAAGGTGGATGGATGATGGCAGAGCGGTGGATGTGGTCTACCTTGACTTCAGTAAAGCCTTTGACACAGTCTCCCACAGCATCCTCACAGCTAAGTTGAGGAGGTGTGGTTTAGACAATAGAGTAGTGAGGTGGGTTGCGAACTGGCTTAAGGAGAGAAGCCAGAGAGTGGTATTCAACAGTGTGGAGTCTAGTTGGAGGCCAGTATCTAGTGCAGTGCCTCAGGGGTCAGTACTGGGGCCAATATTATTCAATATATTAATTAACGATTTAGACGAGGGAATGGAGTGTACTATCAGCAAGTTTGCTGATGACACCAAGCTGGGAGGTGTGGCTGACACACCAGAAGGCTGTGCTGCCATCCAGCGGGACCTGGACAGGCTGGAGAGTTGGGCAGGGAATAACCTGATGAAATTTAACAAGGGAAGTCCTGCATCTGGGCAGGAACAACCCCAGGTTCCAGTATAGGTTGGGAAATTACATGTTAGAGAGCAGTGTAGGGGAAAGGGACCTGGGGGTCCTGGGGACAACAGGATGACCATGAGCCAGCACTGTGCCCTTGTGGTCCGGAAGGCCAATGGCATTCTGGGGTGTATTACAAGGTGGGTGGCTAGTAGATCGAGAGAGGTCCTCCTTCCCCTCTACTCCGCCCTGGTGAGACCCCATCTGGAATATTGTGTCCAGTTCTGGGCCCCTCAGTTCCAGAAGGACAGGGAACTGCTGGAGAGGGTCCAGCGTAGGGCAACAAAGATGATGAAGGGAGTGGAGCATCTCCCTTATGAAAAAAGGCTGAGGGAGCTGGGTCTCTTTAGTTTGGAGAAGAGGAGACTGAGGGGTGAACTTATTAATGCTTATAAATATATAAAGGGTGAGTGCCATGAGGATGGAGCCAGGCTCTTCTTGGTGGCAAACAATGATAGGACAAGGGGTGATGGGATTAAGCTGGAACACAAGAGGTTCCACTTAAACTTGAGAAAAAACTTCTCAGTAAGGGTGACAGAGCACTGGAACAGGCTGCCCAAGGGGGTTGTGGAGTCTCCTTCTCTGGAGACATTCAAAACCCTCCTGGACATGTTCCTGTGAGACCTCACTTAGGTGTTCCTGCTCCAGCAGGGGGATTGGACTGGATGATCTTTTGAGGTCCCTTCCAATCCCAAACATACTGTGATACTGTGATCCCCATTAAGATCATAGGGAAGATCCCGATTAAGGAAATTCACACTAATAAAAATGCCAGGTTTATCCCCATTAAGCAGCAGCGAAGTTCAGCCCAGAGGGCAGCGAAACACCTGTTATTTTGCATTTGAGAAGAGCCAGGGATGTTCATCCCAGTTTGAGAAACAAAAACGGGGCAAAACGGGGAATTTGCTACAAACGCGAGAACTTGAGCGTCCCGGTGTTTCATCCGGGGGTCGCTCGGGTGGAATAAAACGCTTGAGGCCCAAAGGGATTCGTGATAAATCAGCGACGGGTGTTTTGGTTTCAGGTGTCAGGGGAACGGTTGAGTCTTTTCATACCCAAATTATTCGGGATTCTAAAACCAGAGGGGATTGGGGGTAAATTGTGGTGCAGGGGGGAAAAGCGCGGGCCATGTGCCCCCTGTGATCCTCACGTCCCCTCCAGGTCCCCTGTGTTCCCCCAGCCACTGCCTGCAGCCAGTGCAATGATGTTGTTGGGCTTTGTGGGTGGGTTGTGCATTAGAGAGGGACTTCTGTGCTTTGTTGTATCTAGTTGTTTTTCCTGTACATAGATTTGTTTCTTTGTGTGTTTGTTTGTTTTGGTAAATAGATTGATTTATGTTTTTTCAGCCCTGTGCTCTCTGTCATTTTCTTGTATCTGCAGAGCTGTGGTTTCCGCTCGCTCTGGGTTCCTTGGGGCTGGAGGTGGCTGGGGGTGCTGGCACGGCCACCCCGGGGACAGGGGGTCCCTGTGGACTGAGGGGTCCCACTTGCAGAGACATGGCACTGGGCACCAGTGGGGTTGGTTCATGAGTTGCTGGTGAGCGGTGTCCCCAACAGCAAAGCTGTCACCAGCAACGAGTGAGCCATGAGAGCCTTGGGAACGGCTTGTGCCGGGATCAGGGAGAAGGTTTTGCAGCTGTAGGTGCTGCTGTTTAAGGCTCTGAACCTACACATGCGCAGGGCTTTGGAGCTGTTCCCCACCAGGCTGGGGTCAGGACCGGGGTTGCTCCCAGCTTGCAGAAGCCTCCGGGCTGGAGCCAGTGGGAGCTGTTCCTCTCCTCTGGACGCATGCAAGGACATTCAAGTCCTTCTCAAATGGTGGGGCCCAGCCCGACACACAGTGCTCCAGGTGAGGCTGCACCAAGCCTGGACCCAGTGGGACAATCCCTTCTCTTGGCTGGCTGGTCGGGCTGTGTTTGACGTCCCCAAGACGCCGTTTGCCCTGTCCGAGCCCGGGCACACTGCTGGCTCCTGAGCCGCTGCCCCCCCAGCACCCCAGGTCCCTTTCTGCAGGGCTGCTCTCCAGCTGCTCCTCTCCTCGTTTAGATTTGTGCAGCTGTTGCCCCCTCCCAGGGGCAGAACCCGCATTTGTCTTGTTACACATCAACCCATTCATCATAGCCCAATGCTCCAGTCTGTCCAGATGCCTCTGCAGGGCCTCTTGTCTCTTGAGAAGCTCAACACGGAATCACAGACTGGTTGGGGTTGGGAAGGACCTCTGGAGATCACCTAGTCCAACCCACCTGCTAGACTGGGTTCACCAGAGCAGATGGCACAGAATGGCATCTACGTGTGTTCTGAGTGTCTCCAGAGGAGGAGACTCTCCATCCTCTCTGGGCAGCCTGTTCCGGGGCTCTGGCACCCTCACAATAAAGAGGTTTCTCCTCATGTCAAGACAGATCCTCCTGTGTGTCATTCTGTGCCCGTTGCCCCTCACCCTGTCATTGGGCACCACTGAAAAGAGTTGGGCCCATCCTCTTCACACCCACCCTGGGGATATTTAGCAGCATAAACACGATCCCCTGCCAGCTTGTCTTCTCCAGGCCAAACAGACCCAGTTCTCTCAGTCTTGCCTCTTCAGAAAGAAGCTCCAGAGCCCTCATCATCTCTGTGTCTCTCCACTGGACTCTCTCCAGTAATTCCTTCTCCTTTGTAAGCTGGGGAGCCCAGAGCTGGACACACAACTCCAGATGCGGCCTCACCACGGTAGATCAGAGAGGGAAGATAATCTGCCTCGACCTGCTGGTCATGCTCTTCCTAATGATCCCCAGGAGACTCTTGGCCACAAGGGCACATTGCTGCCTCATGGTCAACCTGTTGTCCACCAACTTGGGAGAAGACTCATTGGCTTCTCTTTCTGCTCAGGACCTGTAGGAAACACCCACAACACGTCACCCCATGTTAGTCTGGCCCTTTGTTTTTACCCATAAGCTCTGGACTCATTTTTCATCCCCTCAGGCAGAGTTTGATACATTGGAGTTGCTCTCTCACATAAAGCGCAATTCCCCCACTGCCCTAGCTGGCCTGTCTTTCCAAAAAAGTACAGACCCTTCTGTGACAGCGTTCCAGTTGTGTGAGCTGTGCCACCGTGTCTCTAGAATGGCAAAGAGATCGTGGCTGTGTGACCATACACGGATCTCTCGCTGTTCCTGTTTGTTCCCCATGCTGCGTGCGTTGGTGCACAGACATTTCAGAGAAGGAATCGAGTGTGCAGGTTTCCCCTGAGGTCTGCAGAAGGATCCACCACAGCCATACACACCCTGGAGCTGGTTGACCTTCTGGTCCTCATCTTGGGAGGCAGCTCAGGAACATTCGTCGCTTCTCTGGTTGGCCTGGCTTGTTTTCCCCAATTGGATGTGTTGGCATGGGTTTTGCCACTTTGGACACTGTCCCCGAGCCCTTCAGCTGAAAGCCCACCTCACCAAGTTGGCCAGCCTGCTGCCAAACATTCCCTCGCCTCTTCTAGACAGGTGGATCCCATCCCTCCCTAGCTGCTTATAGTCATCAATGTCCCATTGTCATAGCAGCCAAAACCCTTAGGACGCCACCAGCCACAGAGCATGGAGTTGATGTGCATTATACATCTCTTTCTGTCTGCACCCTTTCCTTTAATTGGTAGAAGGGAGGGAAAGATGACCTGGGCATCAGATTTATTCACTTGTACCCCAAGGCTTTCTGGTCTTCCTTGACAGTACCCAGGCTGGGACTTGCGGTGCCATTGGTGCCCACGTGGAAGAGCGGCTGTGCTGTACAGGGGCAGAGCGAGACCAGAGCCTGCAAAGGGATGGCCATGGACAGGGAGGTGAACTTCAGCTACTGCAGGAACCAGCTGGAGAACAACATTTGTGAGGGGTGAGGATGGCTGCCGGGCATGACAGGACGGTTGGGAAGAACCGCTCAAGGCTGCATGGAAGTAGAACTGGTTGGGATTAAAAATTCGGTGGAGGGGGCAGAGTAGGACCTCCATAACCAGCACTGAGGGGGTGTCACCCCCATCCCTGCTGTGCAGCCAACCCCAGAGTGCCCACGCAACCCAGGTGTGATGTCACGGCCTGTGTTCCATCCGCAGCGCTGGTGCCCGGCAACGACCACAACAAAGAGAATCCCACCAGCACTGAGCAAAGCCCATCCTGTCTTCCCTTTTTGCTTTCTTACCACTTGCCCTGTTCCCAGTCCAGCCCTTGTATCCCATTCCCCGTGCCTTGGCTGCAAAATCCAACCTTCTCACCTGCTCCCACCAACTCAGTCCCGTCTTTCTCTTCCCACTTTTTTTTGTTATGAAGGTCTTGAAGAAGAGAAAAACTGCGCTGCTGGAGGTATGGCCCCCACTGCCTCGGGGGCTAGCGTGGCATGGGACCCCACTCTGGAGAGCTCAGGGGCCAGGAGCTCAGCTTGTCTTCTCCACCCAGCCCTGCAAGGCCACGGGCTGGGAGAAGCCCTTCTGGGCTGCTCGTCCCCTGCTGAAATTGAGCATCCCTGCCTGTGGGACACGTCCCCATGGGAGCCCAGGGCACCCCGGGCTCGTGTCAGAGGGATGCTCAGCGGGAGCAGCTGGTGCTGCCCGCAGCCTGAGCCCGTGCCTCCTCTGCCCCTTTCCAGGCTGGAGCCAGGGCAGCCCAGCCCTGCCCGTGGAGGTGCGCAGAGGCAAAAAACCCACCTGTGCAAGGTAAGGAGCTTCTGGGTCCCGAGGCAGGTGTGGGGCTGGGGTCTGTGCCTGGGGCACCCCACAGGGCAGGGACGTGGCTGCTCACCCCTGCCCTTTCTTCTCCCGCACATCTGCAATACCGTGTCACTCCCAAATCTGCTGAAGGGCACAAAGCGCAGGATCCAGTGGCTGCAGGTGCTGGCCCGTGGGTGCTGGTGGCCCAGGAGCTGCCCAGACTCCAAGCAGCTACTGCTGGAGACATACCATTGGGTCCTGTCACACCATAGCTCTCCCTGGGCAGCGAGAGGGGTTGGGGTGCTGAGACCCCTGTCCCACAGGTGCGCTGGGCTGGTCAGGGCAGGACCAATGCACTTTTCTGCTTGTATTTGCCCTTAGGATACACCACATCTGGCTGGGGAGCTGCATGTCCGGCTGCTGGGGTCAAGGAAGGAGGGATGGAGGAGAAGATGGACGTAGATGTGATGGTGGAAGAACAGATGGAGGTTGATGTGACGGTGGAGGAAGAGATGATGGATGTGGACGAAGGGACAGAGGAAGAAATGGAGGTAGATGCAGAGATCGAGGAGGCAATGGATGTGGATGGATAGATGAAGATCACAGATGGATGTACCAGCAGCCAGATAGGAACGTGCTCCCCAGCCACTGCCTGCAGCAGCTGCAATAATGTTGGTGGGTGGGTTATACATTAGACAGGAGCTTTAGGGTTTTTTGTACTTAGTTGTAGTTGTTTTTTCTGTACATAGATTTGTTTCTTTGTGTGTTTGTTTGTTTTGGTAAATAGATTGATTTATGTTTTTTCAGCCCTGTGCTCTCTGTCATTTTCTTGTATCTGCAGAGCTGTGGTTTCCGCTCGCTCTGGGTTCCTGGGGCTGGTGGTGGCTGGGGGTGCTGGCACGGCCACCCCGGGGACAGGGGTCCATGTGCACAGAGGGCTCCCACTTGCAGAGACATGGCACTGGACACCAGTGGGGTTGGTTCATGAGTTGCTGGAGAGCGGTGTCCCCAACAGCAAAGCTGTCACCAGCAATGAGTGAGCCATGAGAGCCTTGGGAACGGCTTGTGCCGGGATCAGGGAGAAGGTTTTGCAGCTGTAGGTGCTGCTGTTTAAGGCTCTGAACCTACACATGCGCAGGGCTTTGGAGCTGTTCCCCATCAGGCTGGGGTCAGGACCAGGGTTGCTCCCAGCTTGCAGAAGCCTCTGGGCTGGAGCCAGTGGGAGCTGTTCCTCTCCTCTGGACGCATGCAAGGACATTCGAGTCCTTCTCAAATGGTGGGGCCTAGCCCGACACACAGTGCTCCAGGTGAGGCTGCACCAAGCCTGGACCCAGTGGGACAATCCCCTCTCTTGGCTGGCTGGTCTGGCTGTGTTTGACGTCCCCAAAACGACGTTTGCCCTGTCCGAGCCCGGGCACACTGCTGGCTCCTGAGCCGCTGCCCCCTCAGCACCCCAGATCCCTTTCTGCAGGGCTGCTCTCCAGCTGCTCCTCTCCCCGTTTACACTTGTGCAGCTGTTGCCCCCTCACAGGGGCAGAACTCGCATTTGGGCTTGTTACACATCAACCATTCATCATAGCCCAATGCTCCAGTCTGTCCAGATGCCTCTGCAGGGCCTCTTGTCTCTTGAGAAGCTCAACACGGAATCACAGACTGGTTGGGGTTGGGAAGGACCTCTGGAGATCACCTAGTCCAACCCACCTGCTAGACCGGGTTCACCAGAGCAGATGGCACAGAATGGCATCTACGTGTGTTCTGAGTGTCTCCAGAGGAGGAGACTCTCCATCCTCTCTAGACAGCCTGTTCCAGGGCTCTGGCACCCTCACAATAAAGAGGTTTCTCCTCATGTCAAGACAGATCCTCCTGTGTGTCATTCTGTGCCTGTTGCCCCTCACCCTGTCATTGGGCACCACTGAAAAGAGTCGGGCCCATCCTCTTTACACCCACCCTGGGGATATTTAGCAGCATAAACACGATCCCCTGTCAGCTTGTCTTCTCCAGGCCAAACAGACCAAGTTCTCTCAGTCTTGCCTCTTCAGAAAGAAGCTCCAGAGCCCTCATCATCTCTGTGTCTCTCCACTGGACTCTCTCCAGTAATTCCTTCTCCTTTGTAAGCTGTTGTCGAGGGTTTAGATTGCGGGGTGAGAATAAAACACTTGAAGATGTATTGTTAACCTGCTCTCCTCCCTCCACTTCCCCCTTTTGCCCCTCCCTCTCCCCCCTTCCCACTCAGGACAGGCCATCGGGAGGGAAAGAAGGACAGAGAGAAGAGAGTTGGAAAAATTAGAAATGTTTTATTAATGCTACTGATAAGAATAGAGAAAATGATACAAAATATACAAAATCAATCTGAAAAGTCCCAATAACTGCAGAGCCGACACCCGAAGTCCTGGAGTGGACTCTACAGCCAACCGGAGCTGGATTCAGTCTCTCACTGGCCTCAGTTTGCAGGGACAACTCGCAACGTCCTCTCCTAATGTCGCAATAAGGAAAAGGGATGAGATCCTCGTGATCTCCCACTTTTATATGAAGTATCACGTGAATGGGATGTTATACACAGTTGGTCAGTTTCTTGGTCAGCGGTTTGATGTTATACATAGTTGGTCAGTTTCTTGGTCACTGGTTTCTCGTCACCCCTCTCATGAGATGTCCATCCATGCTTATCAATAACCTCGCATTACATTGCTATTTTCACCAAAAAATGGATCTGGTTTTCCAGGAAAATGCAGCTGATATGAAGCTTGAGCTGACAGGCAAATTCACTAAAAGAGAAACTTGTTTTTTAACAAAACCAGGACATTCCACCCCTTATAATATGCCATTCACAGAATACCTAAACCTTATCAATACAAACTATCAATACAATCTAATTAATCACTACTAATATATATATACACATATGTACATATATACACAGGAGTAATTAATCTTAATCAGTGGACCATCCTTTGAAAAGTTCATTAAGTTCATGTCGTCACGACAGTCTCTCAGGGCAGGAAAAATGGTGCATCTAGTGCATCTCATGACCACTGTTTGTGGGTTAAAAGACTCTTATCAGTTTCAGAGAAGTTGTCAGGCGCCACTCGAAGAAGCGAGCGCTGGTTTCATCATCACCGTCTTCGTCTGAAAGACACTTATGAAACACTGTTTGTGCAGCAATTCACATCATGCAATTAAGTATTGAATATTTTCACCTAAACTCAAATCCCCTTGAGGTAAACACTGAACTTCTCCATCCTTATGCATCACCCAGCATGTGCTGCCAGGGCCTGGGTAAAAACTATCCCGCGAATGGGCTTGCCTTTGCCTGAGGCAGGAGGAACCCAGACTGCCTTTCCTAACATGTTTTTCATGTGTACTACAGGGCTTTATCTCCTTCTACAGTCCGTAGAATTTCTGATTGGGCAGGCCCGGCTCGATTGGTTGATCCCCTGGTGTTGACCAACCAAGTGGCTTTTGCTAAATGTGAATCCCAGTTTTTAAAGGTTCCACACCCAATGCCTTTAGTGTAGTTTTTAGCAAACCATTGTACCTTTCAATTTTCCCAGAGGCTGGTGCATGATATGGAATATGATTTACCCACTCAGTACCGTGTTCTTTGGCCCAATTGTCTATAAGACTGTTTTTGAAATGAGTACCATTGTCTGATTCAATTCTTTCTGGCGTACCGTGTCGCCAAAGGACTTGCTTTTCAAGGCCCAAGATAGTATTTCGGGCTGTAGCATGAGGTACGGCATATGTTTCCAACCATCCAGTGGTTGCTTCCACCATTGTAAGTATATAACACTTACCTTGACGTGTTTGTGGAAGTGTAATATAATCAATCTGCCAAGCCTCTCCATACCTATACTTTAACCATGGCCCCCCATACCATACAGGCTTTAACCGTTTCGCTTGTTTGATTTCGGCGCAAGTTTCACATTCATGAATAACCTGTGAAATAGTGTCCATAGTTAAATCCACCCCTCGATCGCGAGCCCATTTCTATGTTGCATCTCTACCTTGATGCCCTGAAGCATCATGGACCCACCAGGCTAGGAAAAGTTCACCTTTATGTTGCCAGTCCAAGTCCACCTCAGCTACTTTAATCTTAGCAGCTTGATCCGCTTGTTGGTTGTTTCGATGTTCCTCGGTGGTTCGACTTTTAGGCGCATGAGCATCTACATGGCGAACTTTCACAGGCAGGCTCTCTAGCCGAGCAGCAATGTCTTGCCACAGTGTGGCAGCCCAAATGGGTTTACCTCTGCGCTGCCAGTTGCTTTTCCTCCATTGCTATAGCCACCCCCACGAGGCATTTGCTACCATCCATGAGTCAGTATAGAGATAAAGTATTGGCCACTTCTCTCGTTCAGCAATGTCCAAAGCCAGCTGGATGGCTTTCACTTCTGCAAATTGACTGGATTCACGTTATCCTTCAATGGCTTCTGTAACTTGTCATGTGGGACTCCACACAGCAGCTTTCCACCTTCGATGTTTTCCTACAAGACAACAGGATCCATCTGTGAACAGTGCATACTGCTTATCAGTCTCTGAAAGGGTATTATACGGTGGTGCTTCTTCAGCACGTGTTACTTCTTCCTCATCTGGAGACATCCCAGTGCCTTTACTTTCTGTCCAGTCTGTAATCACTTCTAAGATCCCTGGGCAATTGGGATTTCCAATTCGAGCTCGTTTCGTGATCAGTGCAATCCATTTACTCCACGTAACATCGGTTGCATGATGTGTAGAGGGAACCGTCCCTTTGAACATCCAGCTCAGCACCGGCAGTCGAGGTGCCAGGAGGAGCTGTGCTTCAGTACCGATCACTTCTGAAGCAGCTCGGACTCCTGCATATGTGGCCAGTATCTCTTTTTCAGTTGGAGTATAGTTGGCCTCAGATCCTTTGTATCCTCGACTCCAAAAACCTAAGGGTCGACCTCGGGTTTCTCCTGATGCTTTCTGCCAGAGGCAGGGCCATTGAGAATTTTTTCCTAATACCCCATCTTAACCTCCCCTGGCGCAATGTGAGGCCTCTTGTCTCTTGCTACTTGGGGAGAAGTTCTTTACCCGCCAAAGAGTACACCCAAGCAGGCCATGAGCTGCAGCTTCTCCAGGAGATGCTGTGGGATGCGGTGTCAAAGGCTTTACTGAAGTCTAATTACACAACATCCACGGCCTTTCCCTCATCTACTAGGTGGGTCACCTTGTTGTAGAAGGACATCCGGTTGGTGAAGCAGGACCTGCCTTTCACAAACCATGTTGAGTGGGCCTGATCACATGGTTTTCTTGTATGTGCTGTGTGATATCACTCGGGATGTTCTGCTCCATGACATTCCCTGGCACCGAGACCAGACTGACAGGTCTGTAGTTCCCCGGATCTTCCTTCCAGCTCTTCTTGTGGATGGGCGTCACATTAGCCAACTGCCTGTGAACTGGGGCCTCCCCAGGTAACCAGGATTGCTGATAGATAGTGCAAAGTGGCTTAGTGATCACCTTGGCCAGCTCCCTCAGCACCCTTGGGTATATCCCATCTGGCCCCATAGACTTGTGGGTGTGCAAGTGGTGTAACAGGTGGTTAACCATTTCCCCTTGGATTACTGGGGCTTCATTCTGCACCCTAAGCCTGCCTCCTGTCTCAGGGGGCTGGGTACCTGGAGCACAACCGCTCTGACTCTTAAAGACTGAGGCAAAGAAGGCATTTAGTACTTCAGCCTTTCCCTCGTCTTCTGTCGCTGTGTTTCCCCCGTACCGATCCGGGGATGGAGATTCCGTTTAGCCCTCCTTTTGTTGCTCATATATTTATAGGAACATTTCTTGTTGCCTTTCGCAGTGGTGCCCAGGCTCAGCTCTAGTTGGTCTGTGGCCTTTCTAATTTTCTCCCTGCATAACTTTGCGGCATTCTTGTATTCCTCTTGAGCAGCCTGCCCCTCCTTGCAAAGCTTATCAATTCTCCCTTTATTCCCAAGTTCCAGCTGCAGCTCTCTATTCAGCTAGGCCAGAAATTCTTCCCCGCCATCTCGTCTTTAGGCAGACAGGGACAGCGTGCTTCTGTGCCTCTAAGATTTCCTTCTTGAAGAGAGACCAGTTTTCCTGGGCTGCTTTGTCCTTCAGGACTGCTTCCCAATGGACTCTGCCAAGCAGGCTCCTGAACAGGTCCAAGTTTACCCCTTGGAAGTCCAAGGTGGCAGTTCTGCTGAGCATCCTGCTAACTTCTCCAAGAACGGAAAACTCCGTCATTTCATGGTCACTATGCCCAAGGCAACCTCCCTGTTGCCCACGAGTCCTTCTGTATTTCTTTTGATGGTATCCATGCAGGTCCTGGTCACGTAAGAGCTCACTTGTTGCTGGTGGCAGCTTTCCTGTTGGGGGCACCGCTTTCCAGCAGCCCATGAACCAACCCCACTGGTGCCCAGTGCCGTGAGCACTGCAAGTGGGACCACTCTGTGCACAGGGACCCCCTGTCCCCAGGGCGGCCGTGCCAGCACCCCCAGCCACCTCCAGCCCCAGGAACCCAGAGTGAGCGGAAACCACAACTTGGCAAATACCAGAAAAAGACAGAGAGTGCAGGTCTGAAAAAACATGAATAAATATATTTACAGGAAAAAACAGAAAAGTAAACCTATTTAGAGAAAGAAACCCGAACTACAACAAACGAAATACAATCAACATGCTACTTAATACATACAACATAAACATACACTACACTATCAATAAACACACACTACAAATCAATACACTATGTAAATACACACAACAAACTACTAACTCCCTCTTCTGTCTATCCCACCCCACCAAGCCCATCATCAACATATCATCTACCCATCCACTTCCATTTCCTCTAACATGTCACTGTCCACTTCCATTTCTTCCTCTGCATCCTCATCCACTTCCATGTCTTCATCCATCTGCACTTGATCCACCTCCATGTCTTCTTCAATGTTTTCATCCACCTCCATCTCCTCTACCTGCTCAGCCCCCATGCAGCAACTGGCTCTCCAGCCCCCAGCACAGTGTGGTGTAGCCTAAGGCAAAAGCCAAGCAGAAAAGTGCATTGGTCCTGCCCTGGGCAGCTCAGCAGAGCTGTGGGACAGGGGTCTCAGCACCCCTGACCCCTCTTGCTGCCCAGGGAGTGCTGTGGGGTGATGGGTCCCCCGGGCACTTCGCCAGCAGGAGCTGCCTGGACTTGGGGCAGCTCGTGGGCCACCAGCACCCACGGGCCAGCACCTGCATCCGGAGTATCCCGTGCTTTGTGCGCTTCGGCATCTTAGGGAGCTCGGTGTTCTTGCAGGTCTGTGGGAGCAGAGAGGGCAGGGGTGAGCAGCCATGTCCCTGCCCCATGGGGTGTCACAGGCACAGACCCCAGCCCCACACCTGCCTTGGTGCCCAGAAGCTCCTTACCTTGCACAGGTGTTTTCTTGGCTGTGCGCTGCTCCCCAGGCAGGGCTGGGCTGCCCTGGCTCCAGCCTGGAAAGGGGCAGAGGAGGCACGGGCTCAGGCTCCAGGCAGCACCAGCTGCTCCTGCTGAGCATCCCTCTGACACGAGCCCGGGGTGCCCTGGGCTCCCATGGGGACGTGTCCCACAGGCAGGGATGCTCAATTTCAGCAGGGGACGAGCAGCCCAGAAGGGCTTCTCCCAGCCCGTGGCCTTGCAGGGGTGGCTGGAGAGGATGAGCTGAGCTCCTGGTCCCCAAGCTCCCCAGAATGGGGTCCCCACCCCACGCCATCCCCGCAGTGCCTGCTCCCGCCTGCCCGGGCAGTGGAGGTGCCCAAAGCCATGGAGCGGGACTGTACCTCCAGCAACACAAGTCTCCTCTTGCTCCGGAGCTTCACAACAAAAGACGGGTTGAGCAGAAAAAAGGGACTGAGGTGCTGGGTGTAGGCGAGAAGGGTTGGGTTATGCAGTCGAGGCACTGGGAATGGGAGAGAAGGGCTGGACTGGGAGCAGGGTAAGCGGGAAGAAAGCAAGAGGAGCAGACAAGGTGGGCAGTGCTGAGAGATGGAGAGGGTCGCTGTGGTGTGCTTGTTGCCAGGCACCAGCGCTGCAGATGGAACACGAGCCGTGACATCACACCTGGGTTGCATGGGCACTCTGGTTTGGCTGAGCAGCAGGGATGGGGATGACCCGCTCTCAGTGGTGGTTATGGAGCTACTAACCTGCCTTTTCACCAGTTTCATCATCCCAACCAGTTCTACTTCCATGCAGCCTTGAGCGGTTCTTCCCAACCATCCCGTCATGCCCAGCAGCCATCCTCACTCCTCAGAAATGTTGTTCTCCAGCTGGTTCCTGCAGTAGCTGAAGTTCACCTCCCTGTCCATGGCCATCCCTTTGCAGGTCTGGTCTCGCTTTGCCCCTGTACAGCACAGCCGCTCTTCCACGTGGGCACCAATGGCACCGCAAGTCCCAGCCTGGGTACTGTCAAGGAAGACCAGAAAGCCTTGGGGTACAAGTGAATAAATCTGATGCCCAGGTCATCTTTTCCTCCCTTCTACCAATTAAAGGAAAGGGTGCAGACAGAAAGAGATGTATAATGCACATCAACTCCATGCTTTGTGGCTGGTGGTGTCCTAAGGGTTTTGGCTGCTATGACAATGGGACATTGATGACTATAAGCAGCTAGGGAGGGATGGGATCCACCTGTCTAGAAGAGGCGAGGGAATGTTTGGCAGCAGGCTGGCCAACTTGGTGAGGTGGGCTTTCAGCTGAAGGGCTCGGGGACAGTGTCCAAAGTGGCAAAACCCATGCCAACACATCCAACTGGGGAAAATAAGCCAGGCCAACCAGAGAAGCAACAAATGTTCCTGAGCTGCCTCCCAAGATGAGGACCAGAAGGCCAACCAGCTCCAGGGTGTGTATGGCTGTGGTGGATCCTTCTGCAGACCTCACGGGAAACCTGCACACTCGTTTCCTTCTCTGAAATGTCTGTGCACCAACGCACGCAGCACGGCGAACAAACAGGAACAGCGAGAGATCCGAGTATGGTCACACAGCCACGATCTCTTTGCCATTCTAGAGACACGGTGGCACAGCTCACACAACTGGAAGGGTCTGTACTTTTTTGGAAAGACAGACCAGCAAGGGCAGTGGGGGAGTTGTGCTTTATGTGAGAGAGCAACTCGAATGTATCAAGCTCTGCCTGAGGGGATGAAAAATGAGTCCAGAGCTTATGGGTAAAAATGAAGGGCCAGACTAACATGGGGTGATGTGTTGTGGGTGTTTCCTACAGGCCCTGAGCAGAAAGAGAAGCCGATGAGTCTTCTCCCAAGTTGGTGGACAACAGGTTGACCATGAGGCAGCAATGTGCCCTTGTGGCCAAGAGTCTCCTGGGGAGCATTAGGAAGAGCGTGACCAGCAGGTCGAGGCAGATTATCTTCCCTCTCTGATCTACCCTGGTGAGGCCGCATCTGGAGTTGTGTGTCCAGCTCTGGGCTCCCCAGCTTACAAAGGAGAAGGAATTACTGGAGAGAGTCCAGTGGAGAGACACAGAGATGATGAGGGCTCTGGAGCTTCTTTCTGAAGAGGCAAGACTGAGAGAACTTGGTCTGTTTGGCCTGGAGAAGACAAGCTGACAGGGGATCGTGTTTATGCTGCTAAATATCCCCAGGGTGGGTGTGAAGAGGATGGGCCAAACTCTTTTCAGTGGTGCCCAATGACAGGGTGAGGGGCAACGGGCACAGAATGACACACAGGAGGATCTGTCTCGACATTAGGAGAAACTTCTTTACTGTGAGGGTGCCAGAGCCCTGGAACAGGCTGCCTAGAGAGGATGGAGAGTCTCCTCCTCTGGAAACACTCAGAACACACATAGATGCCATTCTGTGCCATCTGCTCTGGTGAACCCGGTCTAGCAGGTGGGTTGGACTAGGTGATCTCCAGAGGTCCTTCCCAACCCCAACCAGTCTGTGATTCCGTGTTGAGCTTCTCAAGAGACGAGAGGCCCTGCAGAGGCATCTGGACAGACTGGAGCATTGGGCGATGACGAATGGTTGATGTGTAACAAGCCCAAATGCGGGTTCTGCCCCTGTGAGGGGGCAGCAGCTGCACAAGTGTAAATGGGGAGAGGAGCAGCTGGAGAGCAGCCCTGCAGAAAGGGATCTGGGTTGCTGGGGGGTGTCCTGGTTTTGCTAAAAACAAGTTTCTCTTTCAGTGAATTTGCCTGTCAGCTAAAGCCTTCATATTAACTGCATTTTCCTGGAGCACCAGACACATGTTTTGGTAAACCTAGCAATGGAATGCAAACTTATTGATAAGCACAGATGGATATCTCGCGAGAGGGGCGACGAGAAACAAGAGACCAAGAAACTGACCAACTGTGTATAACATTCCATTCACGTGAATACTTCATATAAAAGTGGGAGATCACGAGGATCTCGTCGCTTTTCCCCTTTTGCCTTTTTCCCTTCTGCTTATGGCCGACATTAGAAGAGGACCTTGCTAGTCGTCCCTGCGAACTGAGGCCTAGTGACAGACTGAATCCAGCTCCGATTGGCTGCAGAGTCTAATCCAGGACTTTGGGTGCCGGCTCTGCAGTTGCTGAGACTTTCAAGATTGGTTTTGTATATTTTGTATTATTTTCTCTATTCTTATTAGCAGCATTAGTAAAACATCTTTAATTTTTTTTCCAACTCTCTTCACTCTGTGCTTCTTTTCATCCCAATCACCTCTCCTTAGTGAAAAGGGGGGAGAGGGAGGGGGAGGTGGGGGGGGGGGGGAGGGGATTAACAATACATCTGCCAGGGTTTTATTGTCACCCCGCAATCTTAACCCTTGACAGATAATTGGCGCCCAACGTGGGGCAAGAGAAAGGGGTAAATTTGAAGATTTTTGGCTTTTCCACTGCTCTGATGTACCTTTCAGTTCTCTTGGCACAGTGCCTACTCATAGAGTTGTGATACACGCGCGTCCGTTTGCTTTGGATATTATTTAGTTGTATTAAGGCAAAGTGAATTACACTGATTTAAAGATGTTATGGCATAAGTTGTATCAGTTATTTTCTACATTGTGCTCACTGATTCCATATCTGTGTTGGGCTTTCTTTTTAAATAGAAGTATTCATTATATAACAACAAGGAACTGGACAATGGTCATGATGATGCTGTGTGGTTTTTCACTGGTTTATTTCATTATACTGCAGCTGCTAATGAATTTCTGCTCGCTTCTGCTTTACCTTGAAAAGCCTCCAGGAGAGATTAAAGAGCAGTACGGCTCTGTGTTTGCTAATTGGTCAAGCGAATCTTTAGAAAGGCTGAGTAACAATACTTTCGTTTTTTCGCTAGGACAATTCGCAAATGTTTTAGAGAGCTTTGAATATCCTTGGAGTTTTGATAGAACTGTGATGGTGTTATCTGGTTTGCTGAATGTGTGTCAGTTTGTGCTTCTGTTAAGAGAAATGGCGTTCAACAGGAGGTTTGCGTCTCTTTGTTGTCCTGAGATTTGCGGTGCATCTTCGGAAGCTTTAGCAAAAAGCACTCCGAGCTGCTTGAGAAAGAGCAAAACAGCAAAAGCTGCCGCTGCAGCCACTGCCCCCCCAACGGCGGCTTCGCAGGCTGAAGCTACAGCTCCTCCGCAGAGTTCCTCTGCCAAGGTCGCTGCAGATAACATTACTTCTCCAGCCTCAAAGGCTAACAAGGCAACCCCCCCTTCTTCACACACTGGGCACTGTTGCTGCTGTAACCACTGTGACAGTCATTCAGACTCTGGAAATAAATCAAATGATGGTGAACCCATATCAGCATCAGTTGCCGGTTGTAAGAAAGTCACTAGAAAGACTACCCGTGCAGCAGATGATGGCACAGGGCCAACATCAACCCAAGGGGCATCATCAGGACAGGGAGGAGATGAAGTGACCACCACTCGGTCCTTTTCTCCAGGTGAGCTGAGAGATCTGAGAAAAGACTTTAGTCGTCGTGAAGGCGAGAATATTTTAACCTGGCTGCTCCGATGCTGGGACAATGGGGCAGAAACAATTGAATTGGAAGGTGGTGAAGCCAGGCAGCTGGGATCTCTGTCAAGAGATTCCACCATTGATAGTGCAATTTCAAGAGAGTCTAATGCCACTAGTCTCTGGACCCGACTCCTGGCAGCTATGAAAGTAAGATTTCCCTACAAGGAAGATTGTATATCCAAGTTAGGGAAATGGAATACTATGGAGAGAGGTATTCAGTTCCTGAGAGAATTAGCTGTGCGAGAGATTATCTATTTTGGATCAGACAACCAAGAGGGGACATACCCAGATAGAATCAATTGTACATGATCTCTGCGGCGCAGATTTGTACAAAGTGCACCCCCTGCATATGCTAGGTCATTGGCAGGAATGGTCTGGTCAGCTGGAGGTCTACAAGAGATTAATGAAGTGATTGAGCAGCTCCGGAACTTTGAGGACAGCCTTGCTGGTTCTCTACGGGCTTGTGTCTCTGCTGTAGAGAAACTGTGTGAAAAATCTGATGACCGGTTTGAAAAGATATTGCAAGAAATCAAAGAACTCAGAGAAGACACATACCATTCACGACCTGCACAAACCTATGTTTCAGCTATTAGGAAAAGGCGTTTCCAATCTCGAGAGAGAGGACAGAGGCAGCCCACACAAAGAGGTTCACTGTGGTTCTTCCTACATGAGCAGGGAGAAAACATGAATAAGTGGCATGGAAGACCTGCCTCAGAACTTCAAGAACGAGTACGTGAGCTAAAAGGAAAAACTCCTAGGAAGGTGGCTGCTCCAGTTTACAAAAGGAGCAGAAGAGATTCTGATTAACCTCTAATTCACACGCAGAGACTGCACAAAACAGAAATTAGAGGTGCCCTGCCTCCAACCAGGTGGAGGAAAGGGATAACAGAGTTTATTGGACTGTACAAATACGATGGCCTGGTACAACACACCCCCAGGAGTACAAAGCTTCAGTGGACACTGGTGCACAGTGCACGATAATTCCTTCTAATTATAAAGGAACACAATCCATCAATATTGTTGGAGTGACTGGGGGATCCCAGGAACTGACTGTTGTAGAGGCTGAAATGAGCCTAACTGGAAAAAACTGGCAAAAGCATCCCATTGTGATTGGTCCAGATGCTCCGTGCATCCTTGGCATAGACTACCTCAGGAGAGGGTATTTTAAGGACCCAAAAGGGTATAGGTGGGCATTTGGTATAGCAGCTGTGGACACTGAGAAAATTGAACAGCTGTCTGATTTGCCTGGTCTTTCAGATGACCCTTCTGTTGTAGGACTGCTGATGGTTGACGATCAGCAGGTGCCAATTGCTACCACGACAGTGCATCGTCGGCAATATCGCACCAACCGAGACTCTTTGATTCCTATCCAGAAGTTGATCCGTCAATTGGAAAGCCAGGGTGTGATCAGTAAGACTCGTTCACCTTTTAACAGCCCAATCTGGCCAGTGCGTAAGTCTAGTGACGAGTGGAGACTAACTGTAGACTATCGTGGCCTGAATGAAGTTACACCACCACTGAGTGCTGCTGTGCCTGACATGCTAGAACTGCAATTTGAACTGGAGTCAAAGTCAGCCAAGTGGGATGCTACAATTGACATTGCTAATGCATTTTTCTCTATTCCTGTAGCAGCAGAGTGCAGGCCGCAGTTTGCTTTCACCTGGAGGGGCATCCAGTACACGTGGAATCGCTTGCCCCAGGGGTGGAAACACAGTCCTACCATCTGCCATGGACTGATCCAGACCACGCTGGAGCAAGGTAAAGCTCCAGAACACTTGCAATATATTGATGACATCATCGTATGGGGCGACACAGCGAAAGAAGTCTTCGAGAAAGGTGAGAGAATAATTCAGATTCTTTTGGATGCTGGTTTTGCCATAAAACGAAGCAAGGTCAAGGGACCTGCGTGAGAGATACAGTTTTTAGGAATAAAATGGCAAGATGGCCGTCGTCAGATCCCAATGGATGTGATCAACAAAATTGCAGCAATGTCTCCACCTACTAATAAAAAGGAGACACAGACTTTCTTGGGCGTTGTAGGTTTTTGGAGAATGCATATTCCTGACTACAGCCAGATTGTGAGCCCTCTCTATCGAGTGACTCGTAAAAAGAACCAATTTGAGTGGGGCCCTGAACAAAGACAAGCCTTTGAACAAATTAAGCGTGAGATAACTCATGCGGTGGCCCTTGGACCAGTTCGGACTGGACTAGATGTTAAAAATGTGCTCTACACTGCAGCCGGAGATAATGGACTTACCTGGAGCCTCTGGCAGAAAGCACCAGGAGAAACCCGAGGTCGACCCTTAGGTTTATGGAGTCGAGGATACAAAGGATCTGAGGCCAACTACACTCCAACTGAAAAAGAGATACTAGCAGCATACGAAGGAGTTCGAGCTGCTTCAGAAGTGATCGGTACTGAAGCACAGCTCCTCCTGGCACCTCGACTGCCGGTGCTGAGCTGGATGTTCAAAGGGACGGTTCCCTCTACACATCATGCAACCGAAGTTACGTGGAGTAAATGGATTGCATTGATCACGCAACGAGCTTGAATTGGAAATCCCAATCGCCCAGGGATCTTAGAAGTGATTACAGACTGGCCAGAAAGCAAAGACTTTGGGATGTCTCCAGATGAGGAAGTAAAACGTGCTGAAGAAGCACCACCGTATAATACTCTTTCAGAGACTGATAAGCAGTATGCACTGTTCACAGATGGATCCTGTTGTCTTGTAGGAAAACATCGAAGGTGGAAAGCTGCTGTGTGGAGTCCCACACGACAAGTTACAGAAGCCACTGAAGGACAAGGTGAATCTAGTCAATTTGCAGAAGTGAAAGCCATCCAGCTGGCTTTGGACATTGCTGAACGAGAGAAGTGGCCAATACTTTATCTCTATACTGACTCATGGATGGTAGCAAATGCCTTGTGGGGGTGGCTATAGCAATGGAGGAAAAGCAACTGGCAGCGCAGAGGTAAACCCATTTGGGCTGCCACACTGTGGCAAGACATTGCTGCTCGGCTAGAGAGCCTGCCTGTGAAAGTTCGTCATGTAGATGCTCATGTGCCGAAAAGTCGAGCCACCGAGGAACATCTAAACAACCAACAAGCGGATCAAGCTGCTAAGATTCAAGTAGCTGAGGTGGACTTGGACTGGCAACATAAAGGTGAACTTTTCCTAGCCCGGTGGGCCCATGATGCTTCAGGGCATCAAGGCAGAGATGCAACATATAAATGGGCTCGCGATCAAGGGGTGGATTTAACTATGGACACTATTTCACAGGTTATTCATGAATGTGAGACTTGCGCCGAAATCAAACAAGCGAAACGGTTAAAGCCTGTATGGTATGGGGGGCGATGGTTAAAGTATAAGTATGGAGAGGCTTGGCAGATTGATTATATTACACTTCCACAAACACGTCAAGGTAAGCGTTATGTACTTACAATGGTGGAAGCAACCACTGGATGGTTGGAAACATATGCCGTACCTCATGCTACAGCCCGAAATACTACCTTGAGCCTTGAAAAGCAAGTCCTTTGGCGACACGGTACGCCAGAAAGAATTGAATCAGACAATGGTACTCATTTCAAAAACAGTATCATAGACAATTGGGCCAAAGAACATGGTATTGAGTGGGTATATCATATTCCATATCATGCACCAGCCTCTGGGAAAATTGAAAGGTACAATGGTTTGCTAAAAACAACACTAAAGGCACTTGGTGGTGGAACCTTTAAAAATTGGCACTCACATTTAGCAAAAGCCACTTGGTTGGTCAACACCAGGGGATCAACCAATCGAGCCGGGCCTGCCCAATCAGAAATTCTATGGACTGTAGAAGGAGATAAAGTCCCTGTAGTACACATGAAAAACATGTTAGGAAAGGCAGTCTGGGTTCCTCCTGCCTCAGGCAAAGGCAAGCCCATTCCTGGGATTGTTTTTGCCCAGGGATCTGGCAGCACCTGGTGGGTGATGCTTAAGGATGGAGAAGTTCGGTGTGTACCTCAAGGGGATTTGAGTTTAGGTGAAAATATTCAATACTGAACTGCATGATGTGAATTGCCATGCTAACAGTGTTTAATAAGTGTCTTCCAGATCAAGACAGTGATGATGAAACCAGAGCTAGCTTCTTCGAGTGGCGCCTGACAACTTCTTCGAAGTTGATGTCTTTAACCCACAAACAGTGGTCATGAGATGCACTTGTACCATTTTTCCTGCCCTGGGAGACTGTCGTGACAAAATGAACTTAATGAACTTTTTAAAGGATGGTCCACTGATTAATTACTCCTGTGTATATATGTACATATGTATATATATATATATTAGTAGTGAGTAATTAGATTGTATTGATAGATTGTATTGATAAGGTTTAAGCATTCAGTGAATGGCATATTATAAGGGGTGGAATGTCCTGGTTTTGCTAAAAACAAGTTTCTCTTTTAGTGAATTTGCCTGTCAGCTAAAGCTTCATATTAACTGCATTTTCCTGGAGAACCAGACACATGTTTTGGTAAACCTAGCAATGGAATGCAAACTTATTGATAAGCACGGATGGACATCTCGCAAGAGGGGCGACGAGAAGCAAGAGACCAAGAAACTGACCAACTGTGTATAACATCCCATTCACGTGAATACTTCATATAAAAGTGGGAGATCACGAGGATCTCGTGTGCTTTTCCCTTTTCCCTTCTGCTCATGGCCGACATTAGAAGAGGACCTTGCTAGTCGTCCCTGCGAACTGAGGCCTAGTGACAGACTGAATCCAGCTCCGATTGGCTGCAGAGTCTAATCCAGGACTTTGGGTGCCGGCTCTGCAGTTGCTGAGACTTTCAAGATTGGTTTTGTATATTTTGTATTATTTTCTCTATTCTTATTAGTAGCATTAGTAAAACATCTTTCATTTCTTCCAACTCTCTTCACTCTGTGCTTCTTTTCCTCCCAATTGCCTCTCCTTAGTGGAAAGGGGGGAGAGGGAGGGGGAAGTTGGGGGGGGGCGGAGAGGGGGTTAACAATACATCTGCCAGGGTTTTATTGTCACCCCGCAATCTTAACCCACGACAGATAATTGGCACCCAACGTGGGGCAAGAGAACGGGGTAAATTTGAAGGGAGCTGGGGAGGCTCTTGGGCTGGGGCGGAACACTGGGAGCCCCAACATTCCTTCCTGGGACACCCCAAAGAGTCCTTAGTTACCAACAGTCAGAGCGACCATGATGTTCCCAGCGAACGGCTCCTGGGTCCGCCTGGTCCTGCGGCTGCTACAGCCATTCATGCTCCCCCAAAACTTCTTTCCTCCAGGTAGGAACCCACCCCGACCCCTTCAGCCCGGGATGCTCATGGTGGCAAGTGGGGAGGTGCCGCGATGAAGAGACGGGGACGCAACTTGATGCAAGCAAAGTATCCACTTTATTGTTCTCTACACAATCTTTTTATACTGTTACATACATTACAACTACTATCGTGGATTATACTGATTGGTATACCAACTAATTAGCTCATACATATTACAAAAGCTGAGCTCATGATAGGTTAGTAAGAAAGCATGCATATCTTATCTTAGGTCCTTGTAACTACATGCCTTTCGTGTTAGGAAAGCTTCGCGCGACTATAACAAGATACTGTTGCCAAACCACCAGTTCCTGTGCTTTGTTCTTACACCCATCGGCTGTAATTTTCCACAACCCCCCAGTAACTTCCCATGCTAACACAGCAGGTCCAATAACTAAAATCAGCACATTGCCTATAAATACAGCCAAGATAACCCACATCTCCCCCTTTTTGTTTTCAAACATATGCTTCTTCCCAAGGTCGGCGCCCAACCAGTTCGAGGACGTCTTGCTTCACCAACATTTCTGTATTGGGAGTTTTCGGGAGGTCTTGTGCTTGTACAAGAAAAATCTTATTTACTGAAGCGGTTATCGACTTTTGTAAGCACTGCAAAATACATGGAATCGTTAGTAATAATACACAAATTACTGAAAGGATCAAAATTCCCTGTTTAAGTAAATCTTTTATCCACCCTGTAATTCCCCAAGAAGCTAGCCACCCATCGAGTCCATCCATTCCTTCCTGCACATTGTGAATCCTTTCTCGTAGTTCTGCAATCTGTTTATGAATGCTCACAGAGTGATCAGATAGATTCATGCAACACATTCCTTCAAATTCTTGACATCCATGTCCGTGGGCTAGTAAAAGAAAATCTATGGCAGCACGATTCTGTAAGACTACATGTCGTAAGCTATCTACATCTTGAGCTAATCCTGACAAAATGTCAGAGGTCGTGTTAAATTCTTTGACAGCCCAGCATGCCAATTGTTTTATTTTATTCCAATTGCTTGCGGCCATTCCACCAGGCAAAAATAGGGACAGAGCTATAGTAGATCCTAAAGACCCTAAATTGACGCGATCATCGCAATCTGGTTGTAATTGTCGCAATGACCTTTTTGATCTGGTACTATTGCTCAGGGAACGATTAAGCACGTCCCTCATATGAGGTGCGAACAGCGTAAGTCTCCCAATATAACAAGGTCCTCCCACAGGTTTAAAAGGAATTCCGGGCCATGCTCTATCTCCACAAATCAAGAAATAGCCTTTTGGCAACCTTACCTGTCCAGTGATATCGGCCACATCTCTAGTCCCTGTATTCATCGAAATGTTCCAATGACCAGAGTTACCTGACACGTTTTGATAATGAATCAGTGAATCTAATGTCTCTTTGTGACCATCTCGAATCAAATACCCAGTCCAGCTATCACCAAAATAGACCACTCCAGTCCCGTTAACAGGAAGAATCTCCGGACTCATATTAGAGCAATTTTCGCGATTTGAGATGTTCTCCCATTCCCCCTGTGGAGGGAAGGAGCCCCAAAGTGTCAGTTCCTGAAACGGTAAGTGATTAGAGAAATTGAGCCTTTGAATTAAGCCTTGCTGGAGCATGGCTCCCTGCTCTACTGGCCAGTCGCTACTTTTTATACACCATCCGTCACTGTTATTTCTCCTCCATTGCCAATATGAGGAATTGAGTACATTCGACAAATCAGGGGTGTTAACGTAACCTCGAAAATCGTCTAGGTGTACATATGGATACCCAATTAAACATGTTCTAAACGGATCGCTTACTTGCGCCAGGGACAGACAAAAGTCTGTGGTACTGGAACAGATTTATCACATTCAATGGCTTTCCAAAGGACAATATTTGATTGCTCAAAAATATATCTATGCCATTTTTCTAATTTTTCCTGATAGGAGCGAGTTCTATCGCCCTCAATTCCAGTTTCCACTGACAGCCTCTGTAAGAGCCCTTGGTAATCCTGCAAACAATAGTCACACCACCGTCTTACGCGGCACCTATTTACCCACTGTGGTCTTTCGCAGTCAGCACAAATTCTAAGGATCCAGAAATTGCACACTTCGCAGTCTGGACATTGAAACTCTCGCTTATCTGTTTCTGAGACGGAATTCATTCGGGAGCAACGTTCTCCTCATCGAACGCAGGTTCTGGAGCGTTATCAGAAGACTGCCGTTGCAATGTTTCTCGGAAGGGTCTCACGTTCTTTGCCGGGATCCAGCGAGGACCTCTCTCTGTGGAAACACAAGCATAACCTCTACCCCATGTAACAAGGGGATAGGGTCCCATCACTTTACCTGTTTCGGGGTCCCGGATCAATACTGGCGGCTTAATCTTGGGTTCAAAAAGGGTGTTTGTGCTAAAATGACGAACTACTGGAGGATTGCTGTCTAACAGGGAACAATTCAAAAAATTAAAAACATACAAGGCTTTCTGTAAGCGCTCCTCTGGTGTAGCAGCCCCTATACCTATTCCCCCTTTTTGTTTTAATAACAAACGTTTTAAGGTTTGGTGAGATCGTTCTATCAAAGCTTGTCCCGTAGGAGAATGAGGGATACCTGTAATGTGTGATATACCCCAAGAGGCAAAAAAGGTCGTCAAGGTTTTAGATACATATGCAGGGCCATTATCAGTTTTGATTTGAGAGGGTACCCCCAAAGTAGCAAAGGCGCGCATCAGATGTTTTCGCACATCGCGTGCTTTTTCTCCTATATGACAGGAGGCAAATAACATTCCGGAAAATGTATCAATAGAGCAATGAACAAACTTTAGACGACCAAATTCAGCAAAATGAGTGACATCTGTTTGCCAGAGTTGAAGGCTTTGTAGCCCTCTGGGGTTGACTCCTTCTGCTATAGAAGGGAAAGAGTGCCGTTGACAATCAGGACACACCGCAATGATATTATGAGCTTGTTGTATAGTGAGGTCAAATTGACGCTTAAGGCCTGCAGCATTTTGATGAAAAAAGGAGTGGCTGAGTCGAGCTTGCGCTAATCGATCTGGTAACACCTGCACCGGTAGCGTAAGCAAATCCGCTTGTCGGTTCCCTTCTGCAATAAAACCAGGTAGAGAAGTGTGAGATCGGACATGCATAATAAAATAAGGGTGAAGGCGGGAATCTAACAGGAAAATGAGTTCTTGTAACAGATTGAACAGTGCCGCATGAGAAATATCCCGTAGCACAGAAGCTTCTGCTCGGCTAACAATTCCTGCAACATAAGCAGAATCAGTGATTATATTGAGAGGAATAGACCATTTTCGAAACACTCGAACAACTGCAGATAATTCTACTATTTGAGGAGAACCCTGCACAATCTGAACATCTGAGCCCCACTGTTCCCGCTGGTCATCCCACCAAAGGATAACAGACTTGTGAGATTTGCCAGACCCATCTGTGAATACAGTGAGGGCTTGTAAAGGCTGGTCACTCCGCTTTGGAACAGGTAAAAGGCGAAAATCAATGCTTAACAGCTTGTGAGAAGGCGGATGAGAAGTGAGTTGGCCTGCATAGCCAGTCAGGGCTATACCTAGTGCATCTGATTGTTGTTGTAGCCATTGCAGGTAAACAGTTGTTACTGGCATACATATGAGGGCAAAGTCCGTGCCCGCCAGGGTAAGTAATCGCTGTCTGGCCCTGATGATTAAAGATGCAAACATCTCATGTTGGGTAGAAATCGTCTTTGTGGCTTGGTTAGGCAGAAAAATCCATTCAATGATTAGTAAAGGGTCAGTTTTCTGGCAGTCCCATTGAAAAATGAGCGCATAAGGCTGTCTAGCAGGATTAAGGATGATTAATTGAAAAGGCAATTCTGGTTCCCATCGATGCGCTTGTCTGGAGGCAATTGCTGTTGCAGCTTTATGCAAGGAAGCTATGGCTTCAGGACTAAGAGTTCGCGGAGCGTTTAAATCCGAGCTTCCTTTAAGCATTTCGAATAAGGGACGAAGGTCCGCATTACTGATTCCTAACAATGGTCTGACCCAATTGATTGTACCCAGCAGTTTTTGTACATCATGTAAGTTCTTTACATTTGCCTGTATCTGTAAGGGTTGCGGGGTAACAGTCTGAGCCCTTATACGCCATCCTAAGTATTTCCAAGGTGGCATTCTTTGAATTTTTTCTGGTGCAATACAGAGGTCTGCTGATTTTACAGCAGCCACGACAAGGGCTACAGCTTCCTCCATGACTTCATGGTGCTGTGCTGCCACTAGAATGTCATCCATATAATGATATAACAGTGCAGCAGGCACTGCAGTTCTAACAGGACTAAGTATCTTTGCTACATACCATTGGCATATTGTAGGGCTATTTTTCATTCCCTGCGGTAGCACAACCCACTGGTATCTTTGCAAAGGAGCTTGCATGTTGACGCTTGGCACAGAAAAGGCAAATTTAGGGGCATCATCTGGATGCAATGAAATATTGAAAAAACAATCTTTGAGGTCTATGATAGTTAAATGCCAATCTCGAGGGATCATGGTAGGGGATGGAAGCCCAGGCTGCAGGGCCCCCATATCTTCCATAGCGTCATTAATTTTTCTGAGGTCATGGAGCAGGCGCCACTTGCCAGTCAGTTTTTTAATAACAAAGATAGGCGAGTTCCACGGACTCGTTGAGGGTACAATATGTCCCATAGATAGTTGTTCGTTAACTATTTCTTGGAGGGCGTGAAGTTTTTCCAGTGGTAGGGGCCATTGATCAATCCAAATAGGAGTGTCTGTCTTCCAGGTTAACGGGTCCGGGAGGCAGCAGGTGCATTGAGTCCCCATCCCCGACGCTGGTGACGGTGCAGCCCCCGCTGCCGCTCAGCACCCCGAGCTTCATCCTGGCCCAAAACTCGGGTCCCTGGAGCAACTGCAGCACCCACCACAGCTCTGGGGGGGCACAGAGAAAAGGAGAAAAAAAGAATCCTCAAACCCAAATGTAGAGAAGCCTCAGCACTGCAGGACGAGCTTTCCCCTCCTGATGCTGCTGGAGAAGCCGCCAGTGCCATTGTGGTTGCGGGGCAGGCGCAGGACCCCGTCACAGAGCCCGAGGAGCTCAGACACACTGGTTGTTGCTGGGGAGATCCCGGATCGGGGTTTGGGATCCCGAGAGGAGCTGCCGGCCCAGGGGGCCCAGGTGGGTGCCCCGCTGACCCAGGCACCGCGGGGGCTCTCGGGGCTGGAGCAGCTGCCAGTGCCCACGTTGGCGTCAAAGGGAAGGAAGTGGTCGCTGGAGAGGAGTGATCCGGTGAAGGTGTCGCTCCAGTCGCTGGGACTGAAATCGCTGCTGGACCAGGTGGGTTCCGAGGGCTCCTTGTTCAGGAGGAGCGATGGCAACGCCGAGGCACCGTTCAGCTCCCGAGCGCTGCCGAGCAGGGAGCCCCCGAGGTCGTAGGGGAACGTCGCGGCTGTTGCCTGCGCTTTCAAACCCGGATGATCCACCAGCTCCTCCACCACCTCCGGTTTCTTCTTGGAGCCCTTCCTGCTGAGCGGGACCACCCTGATGCTCTGGCCGCCCGGGTGGCCGAGCTCCACCAGGACTCTGCGGGCGCTCCCCAGGCTCTCGTACTCCACCAGCGAGCAGCACCGGCTCAGCAGCTCGGGCAAGCGCGACGCGTATTTGCACGCATCCGAGGGCAGCTTGCGGCCCGGGCGCAGGATGTGGATGGAGGCGATGGCGCCAAAGGGGCTGAACATCCTCGTGATGGTCTCCAGGAAGTTCTTCTGCAGCAGCAACAGCGCGTCCCGCTCGCGGGGCAGCAGCTCCCAAGCCAGCAGCAGTTTGCTGGGGGGGATGCTGAGCCGGGACTTGGGGATGGGGACACGCCGCACTTTGGTGCCCTCCTCGTTCGCTTCCAGCAGCTCCGAGAACCGCAGGGTGTAGAGCGTGAGCTTCCAGTCACAAGTCAGGAATTTCACCTGTGAAAGAGATAGGGGTCACCACGTCCCCATGAGCGTCTCAGGCAGGGACCACCCTAAGCCTGCTGTCCGGGCAGGCTGCGACCCCATCAACCTGAAACCACAGCAAAGCAACGTCGCCATGCCACATCAGCATCTTTGGGGTTTGCAGGAGAACGTTCCCAATGGGCTCTGGAAATGGCAACCTGGACCTCCCCATACACCCCAGCAGAAGCAGCCAGAGGACACCCAGACACACGGACACCCTCCACATGAAGACCACTTCGCAGCCCCGCTGGCCGGCACCGGGAGCCACCTGCCTTCTTGAAGGACGTCAGCAATTTGATTCTGACAAAGCCCATCTTGTTCTTCTGGATGTGTTTCAGCAGGAAAGCGTCCTTGGCCAGGTTCTCATCGGAAAGGTAGAACTCCACCTGGGACATGATCCTCCAGACCAGCTGTGGGTCGGGGATGGAGCAGCTGCGGTCCAACAGATCAGCCCCCAAGGCATCGCTTACGTTGCAGAAGCTCCTGGCAGAGAAGCAGGGACACAGGCGTGCGCTGGTGGCCTTTGGGATGTCAGCACCGCCCAGTCTCTGCCATGAGTGCAGCAGGGACACCAGCTCTGCCCTGAAAGGGGGAAACAAAGAAAGAAAGAAAGAAAAAGCCCTCAGGACACGCAGGCTGCTGGTTTATAAGGGGAACTGCCCACAAAGAGACCAGGTGGGTGCTTATGGACCCACCAGGCTCCAGGTGAGACCTGTCAGGGCTTAAACAGCCCCAGCTGAGCCCCGGAGCAGCCGGGCTGGTCTGCGGTGACCCAGAGCAGGTGGAGGGGCAGAGACAGAGCTACCGGCACCTGGCACGGCCGTGAACTGCTGCTCTGAAGCGGAAAATCATAGAATGGTTTGGGTTGAGACCTTCCCAGCTCCCCAGTGCCACCCCTGCCATGACCAGGGACATCTTCACCAGCTCAGGTTGCTCAGAGCCCCATCCAGCCTGGCCTGGGATGTCTCCAGGGATGGTTCACCCACCACCTCTTGCTCAGGGTCAGGAGGTGCTGCTGAGCCCCCCAGGGGAAATAACCCCCTTGTTTGGGCCCTGAGACTTGACATATGAAGGAAGAGGCTCAGGCTGGTCCAGCCACCCCTGCACGACTGGGCACAATGCAGAGGGAGAGCGAAAAAGAATGCAGAGGGAGAGGCTGAGGCTACACCTTCCCCCTCCCGAGGGCTCCCAGCAGGAAGGACCCGTCGCTGGTCACGTCCCTGTATCCTACTCCCATCCTCCACAATCAGTCTGGAAGCATCATTACAAGATGCTTCTTGCAGCCCCATCTCCCACTCCGTGGATTCTGGTCTCACCCCCCAAACCAGCCGCCGTTTCACAGTGAATCCACCTCCCTGCATGCACCGGATCCCCGGCCAAAACCGCTTCAATCAGACCAGACCCTGCATCTCCCCCCAGTGCTGCAGCATCCGCCCGACACCTTTTAGTGACTAAAGAAGAAATGGGACCACAACAATCCCTGTACAGGCCTGAGCATTTGATAGATGTTTACTGCTATTCAGGTTTAGCCGGGAATTGGGTGCATTGGATGGGGTGTCCTCCTCGCACAGTGCTGCACAGCTCCAGGGCGTCTCGCTCGCGCATCCGTGGGAAGCCTTTTCTGACTTAGTGCTCCCTGCATATATATTTCATACTTTACTTACTTTTCCTACTTTCCTGCATACTTTCCTTTCCTTTTTCCTGGCTTGGCCCTTCCCAGCGAGTTCTTGAGGATTGGCTTCCTCCAAACTGCTTGAGTGCTGCTGAAGGAGGATGAAGGGACAGCTCTGGCGACCCAAGCTCTGTACTCACCACCAACAATCGTCCAGCACCGCAACGCAGGTTTCACAGCTCCTCGTGTCCAACCCTGGTGTGACCTGATTACTGCAGGGGTGAAAAAGCTCAAGCAGCCAACAAGAGAACTGTAGAACAGAGTCACAGAATCATTTTGGTTGGAAGAGACACTCAAGATCAAAGTTCATCCTCAAGACTCATCACTGTTGTCTTTTTTTCCCCAGCACTAATGTCCATGTTTGCCAGGAGAACACAAGCACCTGAGTCTCTAATCGAGCAGCCCTGGAGATGCTCTGTGCTTTGGCATATTTTCACTGAGAACTCTACATGCTAATTTATTATGCTCAGCAGCTGTAGAAAGCTTCTGCCCTTCTATCTCACAAGGTTGCTTGCATCGATGAAGGCTGAAATTTAAAAAATGTAAAGAAATAAACAACCAAACAAAACCCAAACCAAGCTCCTCCATTGTTTCCTGAGTCGTCAAACTCTCTAGGGAAATCAGGTGGCGCCACTTAGGACTGGGTTTGGCTATGACAGCAATTTTATTGTTGCAAACACACATGTCAAGTTCAGCGGTCAGCATCCTCTTGAGAATGTTTGTCTGTGGCCTCTGATGGTCAGTGGCCAGTTTCGATGGTAATTTCAGTCACGAGTACTGAACGCTTCTGTCCATAAGCCGTGCACCTGGAACACCTGGCAGAGAGGTTGGCAGCATTGCCAGGTGAGGCTGCAAACGCAGCCTCCTTTGCAGTCTCCTCCCCAGTGCTCACTTTGGATTTCTTGATCTTCTTCCCGTTCTGGCATTTCCCTTTAAAGGCTGGATCGCCAGAAGTCTCACTTCTATCCTTCGCCGCTTTCTTTCGGGCGCACCGTCACCCTCCTCTGCACAGGTCTGTTTTCTCTTTCTGCACGGCGGTTTTTCGTTCGCAGCCTCTGGGTCAATGGGCACTGGGGGGAGCGCACCTTGTTTTTCGAGCGAGTATTTCCCAGGCTGCTGCTCCCCTCGCGACCTGGGGTGCCAGTCTGCTCGGTGGCCGCTCGAGCTGTACAGCCGTTCCCAAATGGAGCTTCTGCCATACCCTGAGCTGTTTCTGGCCCTGTGGGAAGAGCGGCGCAGGATCCCACTGCCACGCCGCAGCTGACGGGGAGCGCGCTTCTGCGTTTCCACAGGGCTGGTGCGCCTGCGCTTGGGAGGCGGACAGTCCGGGTGGCTCCCGTCCAGCTTCTCCCCCTCCTCAGTGGCAGAGTGCCTTCTCTTCCTGCCGCAGCGCTGAGGGCGAGGCGCTGCGGAGTCCCGTGGGCTTCCGTTCCGCTGGATCCTCTGCGTACTTGCTTCACCTTCCGGCTTTCTCGGTGCCACGAAGCCTCCAGAAAATGGACTCTTCAGCTCTGGAACCGACTTTGCCAACCCAGTGCTCTGTGTCTCTTGGCGTTCAGCGCCCGCTCCAGGGGTCAAATCGTGGTGCCTGGAGAAACAACAGGGATCTTAGTCTAGGGTTGTTCTCGCAGCCTCCACGTGGCTTCACTCTCATCCTAACATCTTCTGGCAGCACTTGATATGACATGCAGAAGACTGAACCCGGACTGGAAGCTGGAAATTAGATCGTGCTCTGCCAGTCCTATCTGCCCCTTCCAGAGCAGGAATTCATCTTTCTACCCTCTTGAACCCCCATTTCACCTCTCTTCACAGCTAGCCAGGCCCAGAGAGCAGACAGATAGCAATTTACACAATCACAACAAATGAGTGCCAAACAAGGAAGAAGAAGAAATGACAGGGCCATCTGCAGAGCAGACAGAACTCAACTGGACGGTCTTTCTCTCTTAGGACAGAAAGCAAAGCCCACCGGAGAAGAACAGCAACGACAAGATCAGAAACAGGAGAGGGAGCGTATTCTGAACACCCTTTCACACGTGTTCTTACCTGACATAGAAGAGTAAATATGCGCGCTGGCCAAGAACCGTCTGGATGTCACACAGAACCACAGACTCATCGTCCATCTTGTACCACCGTCCATCGCTGGCCTGCAAAGCAAAGCAATTCTATCTTCAGATGAACGGCAGGCTTTTGAAAACAAAAACACAGGCAGTACATCACTGAAGGGCACAATAGACAAATGCAAATCACACTTTTACCTTTACAAAGCAGTAATAGTGTCCTTGCTGACAGCTGTGACCTTCATGGACCAGGACGGCATACAAGGAATAGAGGAGTGGTCCTCCAGCCGCTTCAGATGTGTATTTGCCAAGGTCCAAATATTCTGGGTACCGCACGACCTAAGGAGACACCAAGAGGATTCCCAAGTTATCCTGAGAGTCTTTGGGAAGCAGCCTGAGAAAATCCTGTCAAAGGATCTTCTCAGTTCATCAGAAACAGGTGTCGCCATGTCGTCACCAAAGTGGCAGAAAACTGTTCTCGGCCAACCCAACTCTTCATGAGCACCCAGGTGCTCATCTTCACCCTGGAACTTTCCTCTGGCCACAAGGGCAAGAGCAAGGCAGAGCTGTTGCAATTCTTTTTCTCAGACGGCTGCACTCCATAGCCATCGTGTGCAGACACGAACAACTTCCAGAACAAGCATTCTCCTTCAGGAAAGGACTCCTTCCAAGCAGACAACGTGGCCGTGCACTTGTTTACATACCTTGCTAATCTTTCTGCCAAAGAAAGGATCGAATCTCTTCAAGCACACGGTCAGGACGTTGGAGGACTGATGGATTGTAAGCCTCTTGGACGCACTGACCCGCTGTTCACACCTTGAAAACACAGACCCAACGGTTGCAACCTGTCTTGCCCACACTCCACCCCCCATCCATCTAGGGTTGAGCTAAGGCTTGTTTTGCCCAGTTCAGGCAGAAGGGAAAAAAAAATGTACCCATCTTAGAAACAAATGCATTTTATTCCAAGTCATGGATGATTCAGGAGGTTTAGTTGTACAGGGAAGAAAACCAAACAAACAGAAAAAAACCCAAGCTGTGTCACGACTGGGTTTCTCAGTGACGTCCAAACCTAACTACTGCTTCCAAACATGCAAATCCATAACCCAGTATCTACTATGAAGATGTCATTAGTAAAGATCTTACTTGCTACACTTATAGCTGTTTTCGCCACCCAGATGCTCGGGTCTGACAAAGTCCTCCAGAGCTCCGGTGACAGATGTGGCTGTCTGGATGAGAAAGAAAGGAGAGCACTGAGCTCCTGGAAACTCAAAATCCCAAGAAATAGCTCCCCATGTGGTGCCAGCGTTAACCCGATAAACAGCTACTCCTGGGCAGCACCAGAGTGTCCTGTGCTCTGCCTGGTCAAAACCAGCAAAAGCCACAAAAGCCACCCGTCCAGCATCACGTGCGTACTGAGGAGTCCAAAGCAGGGCGGTAGGACAGCGTCATCATGGCTGTCGACAGCATCCTTGCTCTTTGCCCAGCTGGCACCCAGCGCAGGGAGACCATTTACAGGGCTTCTACGGAGGGAGCACACAAGTCCACTTCCCTTCCCATCCACCACCATCTTGCGTGGTAACAACCCGCAGTTTGAAGTCAACGGAGTTTACTGGAGATAAACGAGGCCCCTGCAGGGACCTCAAAACATTTTGCACCACCATTTCCAAACATCTTACCTTGATATCCAAAGGAATATCACGGAATGCCTCGTAGGTGTCTGAAACAGCTTTGCAGCTCCAGCATGTTACTGGAAGGCAAAGAGAAAAGGTTCTCAGGTTGGGACGGACACTAACTCTGCCCATGTAATTGACCAGTGCAGCCTGGACATGCTGCTGCCTGCAAAAAGCAGTTTTCCACAAAGGGAGAAAGAGCCACAGACCGTTCTAAGGACAGGGATATTTTCAAAAATTACCTCTGGATCTTAGAAGTCCTCCAAAGACCTGATCAATGACTGTGCCGCCTTGAGATGCGTCCCAGCTGGAAAGAAACGGTAATCGTGGCTCAGAAGGTGGAAGGCAGAGAGCTCGCTCTTGCAAGAGTTTTCCTTGTTAGGAGAGCCCCGGAGAGCGGGTTTCACTGACGATTTAAAGGAAGGAGTCAAAAGGGCCAGAGAACATTTCCATGGTCATGTGCTCATGCTTACTCGCTGCTGCTGCTCAAACAAGCTGTCTGCATGGCATCCACGGCACAGCCGAAGAATTCATGCGCGTCTTCCTGAGCGCCAAACTGGAAATCTCCTATTCCTGAGAAAGAAGAAGGTTTTCACATTAGTCTCCCCAAAAAAGGAAAGAAAACTGACCCTTCTAAAAGCTCTCCTCCTTAACCTGAACCCGGAATAAACAGTTACACACGGGGTTCTTTGGCAATGAAAAGTAACTCCAAATGAAACCATCTGAAATGACTCACGTGGCAGGTTGCTGACAACAGCCACAGGTGCGACGGCACTGCCCGAGCAAGACAGGACCTCCTCCACGTGCACTTCCATCGTACACATCATGCAGAAGCCTTTCTTCTCACCTAAGAGGGGAGGGAAAGAAGGAAGCAGCCCAATTAAAATATACACGGCTATGGAAAATCTTCAAGGAAGAAAAACACCAAACCACCAGGTACAACGTCCGCTCTCCCTTCTCCATCCTCTACTTCTCATCCTCAGAGCTGTTTTCCCAGAGTTGCCGTGGTTTCTTCATCATTTAGAGCTTCCCCAGAGGTGTAAAAGAACGCGTAGCAAGGACTCACAGGACTGGCTGTGCTGGCGAGACAGCAAGTAGTTGGCCAGCGGAGGGGTGTACGTCAAACACTGCAGGATGGAATTGAGGTAGCAGGTGTCGCCCAGGTTGTAGAGGCCTCCTCCCACACTGCGTGTTTGCTGCCAGCCCACGCAACTCTTCTGCGGAGGATACAGGTCCCTTTCTGGCAGAGCCATTCTCACACTGGTGCCTGCAAGAAAATCAGATTTTAAAGGAGATCTCCTTGTGTGGATAAGGAAAGCCCTCAAGTGGTGTGCCTAGACTTGGCCCTCTTTGGATGTGCTAGAGAAAAGATAACTAGGAAACAGGAATTACGCTGACAGCCTGCATCTACCCAAACCCCAACGGGAGAGCCCAGTGGACAGCGAGGAAGGTACAGGCCAACCCACACTTCTACCCTCTCTCTATCCACACCATCCCCTGTCTCAAAGGAAACGAAGCATTACCTTTTCCACAAACTGGAATTGTCAGGAAGGGGAGGGAGAAAAAAAAGGTCGTAATTTCCAGAAGAAGAGTATTGAATGAATACAGCAAGGAGCTGAGTGGCTCTGCCGTCGAGCTCAGCCCGCGCTCACACTCGCCAGCACAGCCGCCAGCTCAGTGCGAGAGCACAGCAGGAGCTGCCGGGGACGCCCCTTATGAGCACCCGGCCCTGGGACGCCCTTTGTGACACGGGGCCGTGCGGGGCCGCGCAACAATGGGGCTGGCGCCGCCCGGCACCTCCTGCAGCTGCGGCTGCGGGGCCTCCCCAGGCACCAGCCGCGGGGCAGGGGCTCCTCCCCGGCAGAGCACGCACCTCTGCCCACACCAGGGGCTCAGAAACAGGCCAGAAGGCGCACGAGACTTTTGGACACTGCATGATTGACTTCAAGACTCATCGCTCTTGTCCTTTTTCCGCCAACACTACTGCACGAGGTTGGCAGGAAAGTCAACTTCTTCACTGAAACAAGGAAGAAGGAGTGTGTCTGCAGTGCTGTGAGCTCCCAGAGAGGAGCATCGAGCTCTGCCAAATCTGCCAGGTTCTGAGTCCCCCACGCAGGGCGAAGTGCCCATTGGAAGGCTGAGCAGCAGCTTCTACTGTCCCCCTCTTCTCCTTTCAGGAGTTTTCCGTAAGCGCCGAGTGCTAACGTAACGTCGAGCAGTTGGAGCAGGTACTCGGTTGGTTGCTGCTGTATCTGGTCCCTCATGTCTGTCATCTCCCTCTCCTTTGCATCCAGCATCTTCCTGATCTTCTCCCGCTCGCCAGCCATCGTTTCCTCCAGCTCGCGAACGCGATCTTCCGCTGCACTGGCCTGTGAAAAACACAGTTGGCATCTATGTGGGTACAATAAAAATGTCCAAAATCCACCTCCCTCCCAAATGGACGTCAAGATTTCTGTCCGCAAAATTCAGGGAATGCAAAGGGACGGAAATGTCAATCCATCCAAACACCACACTGCTTGGGATTAGTTATTAAAGCAAATTTAGTGCCTTTACCTGTTTCTGAAGGCCACAGAGCTGGTTGCTGAGAACTTCTTTCTCATGAGAGTCTCTTTCAGCTCCTCTCGCGCCGCACCGGCCGCTTTGTCGTTTTGGTCAGAGGACAGTTTGGCTTTTTACAGCTGGAAGGCAAGTTTGATACACGTCACTTGCACCGAGTTGGATATTCTGCAAATATCCTTTCAGTACAAAATAGAAGCTATTTAATCTCTAATAATTTTAAATGAAAATCTGGGAAGTTTATTAGAAGAATTGCATAATGTTAAGGAAATGCCCAAAGGACCAGAAAAATCTATTTCAGAACTATTCCTATAGGATTTGCTTATAGAGTCACTACCTAGATCACATCTAACCGGGGGGCTGTTGCTGCCTGGAGATGCCCCCACGGTGGCTGAAGTGCCCGGGATGTTCAGCGCTGCCTGCTGCCCATCGACGGCCATTGGCAGCTCCAGAGGTGATGGGGCCACCGCATTCCCCTCTGTGCCGCTGTCACCCAGGTCCCCAGGCACAGGGCTGCTGCCTGGACCATCCTGGCTGGACTCCACCGCCCCCAGGGAGCAGCCGAGTAGCTGCAGGGCCTCTTGGAGCAGCTCATCCTCCGGGATGGCCAGTTCAGCTGCCAGGTCTGCAGAGGCTGGTTCGGCAGCAGAGGGGCCGGATGGAGCGTCGCTGCCCAGGGCTGTCGCCAGGGGGGTGGCCACTGCATTTCCCTCTGCACTGCTGCCACCCGTGTTCCCAGGTGTGGGGCTGCTTCTGGGACCATCCTCGGTGACCCGCACTGTAGCTGGAGTGACACCAAACAGCCAATGGGCCTCTAGCAGGAGCATCTCCTCAGATACGTCGAAGCCATCGGTGGGGTTCTCAGGGGCTTCATTGAGGAGGGCAGCAGAGGGGCTGCTCCGGGGGATGTTCCTGCCCCCAGATGCCCCTGTGGCGGTGGCCGTGCTGGGAACGCTGATCGGTGCCCATTGCCCCTGGACATGCCGGTAGCCGGGGATGGAGGTCGGCAGCACCGGGGGGGCTGGGGCCACCGCTGTGCCCTGGTGGCTCTAGGGGATGGTCCACTGGATGTGGAACACCCGGGGGTCAAACCACCGAAGTAAAACCAAAAACCCTCTGTGCCTGTTTACGTTGAGTTCTTTAAGGAAAGTAGGTAGGAATTCCTGCAACGAAGCTCTGACAATCAGGTGTAAACTTGAGCGGAGAAGCCTGATGTAAAGAAAAGTGATGTAAACCTCAGAGGCCAAATGAGCAAAACAGGGAGGCTGGACAGGTGAGGAGCAAGGTTTTCCATCCCATGTCTGGCCTCAAGGGACTGCTTTTCCAACCTGTTCACGCCTCCTTAGGAGACACTGCATCAGTGTCCATGGGAGAATTCTTCTATCGCTTCTTCAAAGGGCTCCTTGAAAATGTCTTCTTTACCTTACCTCCTGAAACCTCTCTAATTCGCTGTACAAGTGTTCAGGACTTGAGGAAAATGATGAAAGAGACATGGCTTGTCAGGCTTTTTGCCATTTTAAGAGGCCCATTTGTGTGTTTCAGGCTGCGTCCATGAATCACAGGTACTGAGCAGAGACTGGAAAAAGGCCTCGAGCACCCAAAGTCAAAACCAAAACTTCAGAGTTCCTTGAAGCATTAATGGGCCCCACTGAGGACTGTTACTGACAAAGCCTCCCCAGGGGCTCGTTAGAGCAGATAATTGGAGGCTGTTATGAGAGGTGGTTCTGTGCAGGTGGCTCTGATGCTCAGAAACCCCTTGGTTTGCTTTCTGAAGCAGAAAGGAGAAGCCCTGAGCTCCAGGCAATGGGAAGGGGGATCCTGCTCCTCACACATGGCTCAGGGCTCTTCCTGGGACCGTGGGATGTGGGTGTGCAAGGCCCAGGGAAGGACAACACTGCTCCAGCAACTTCCAGCTTGCCCATGGGGCTGCAAGGAGGCAACGAGGCCCCAGAGCCATGAGGACAACATGTCTTCTCCTGGGCCTCAGTGGCAGAGACAACTGCCCTGGCCAAGGGGACAGAGAGCTGGGTTCTGCGGGTCCCTTCCAGCCTTACAGCGCCCTTTGCCATCTCCACCTCAGGCTGTTCTTTATGGTCCGACCCCTGCCCATCTTTCCCTGCAGGCTGCAGACACCCATCTCGCTTCCCCACCTGCTCTCACCCCAGCATTTCTGCACCTTCACTGCTGTGTCTGCACCCTCACCGGCTGTTCTTTGGAACACAAACCATGGGCTCATCCAACCCTCCCCAGCGCTGGAATGCCAGTGCCGAGGGGAGGGCAGAATAGCAAGGGGCAAAACGCTTCAGAATTCCACGTCGGCACTAATTAACCCGACACAAACGAACCTCTGACACAGATGAGCCAGATCAAGAACAGGAACGTTCATGGGCTGAGGAATCGGGTTTGCAAATCTTCTACACCGATCTGAACCGACACAGCATTTTTTATTTTTTGCCTTAGCTTCTGCTCTGGTTTCAGCTGAGGCTTTCTGGTTTCGCCATCTTCCCGTGAACCCGCACTCGATAAATGCAGGTATACTTCGGGTTTCCCCAGTTGCTCTTGACAAGAAATTTGACATATGAAAAGGCTCTGGGAAGTGCCTGTGAAGAAAAGAGGCAAAAGGAAACGGAGGTGTCAAGAGCCAGAGTGCAGTCAATGGATCTGCCCCTGCCAGCCCGGCTCCTGCGCAGGAACCAGCTCCCAGAAGTGCTGCGGGCCCCTGTGCCCAGTGAAAAAGCGTTCACGCTCTTCCTGCTGCGGACGTGCGGGCAAACCTGCTTTGCTCCCTGGCATCTTTCCCCCGCGTGTGGACCGTACCTTCAGCGGGAACGTCTGGATGGGCTCTTTTGCCACGTTGTACATGAACATCCCAAGCAGAGTTTCCTCTTCTCCGTCCGCATCCAGTCCCTCGGGGGCAAAGCACAAGGAGAACAGCTCAGACTCATCCCAGCACCGCGGGGACGTATGCGCTGGATCAGCCCCATCCCGTTCCCAGCCTCTCCTGGGACCCCAGCGCTCGTCTGGTACTGGTTGGGCTGGAGCTCAGTCTCTGCCTGGAGTTTTGGTGAAGAACCCTAAGGTGCCCTGGCCAGACTAAGTCTTGAGGGCAAGGAAACCTCTCGAGCCCTTGAAGTATCACGCCAGGGCACGGCCGGGCTCGGGAGAGAGCGGGACACAAACCTCCGAGGATGCAAAGTCGCTGTCACGGCTCGGCCCCAGGGCAGAAGCGCCCAGCAGACACTTACAAAGACGGCAACGTCTCTGGGAGCGCTAATGACGGACCCAGAGGGAGAGGCTTCCTTGGAGATGTGCTGCACGGTGACGGCACTCAGGTGGATTCGTGCTGGCAACCGGATGACCACCTGGCCCTGATGCCCTTGGAAAGGCCAGCAGTTCCCTGGGGAAACATCTGGCTGCAACCAGAACAGCAGAGAAATGAAGTGTGAGAGAGCGCTGGGGCCAACACAACTGCTCCCGGAGCTTGCAGCGCAGGCACCGGGGTGTCTGTGGGGTCTGCTGCAGCTCAGAAATGTCCCTGAGATCAGACCCCAACTTCCCAGGAAGGAAGGAAACCAGCACTGAGGATTCCTGCTGCCCTACCTTCAGAACAGCCTCAGGAGGGTTGGCAGCATGAAACAGCTGTATAACACTGCAGATCCAATTCCCTTGGCAGCTGTAGGTCTGGGAAGTTCTCCGCGTGTCAATGGCGGCACCTGGAAGGAAGGGGGGGCAGATGACCGCAAGCGGAGGACTCGGTGCTCAGACGCGACCCGTGAGGCCGCTGCCAGCTCCTCGTTTTTCAGTCCTGTTCTCATCACCAGTTTGGAGAGCAGCGCCGGGAGCACGGCTGGGCCGCTTGTGTCCGTACCAGCGCTCTGCAGGGCCCAGTCAGACATCTCCACGGAGACTTGCGAAGCCGCCTCGGACGCTGCCTGGTTGAGGAACAGCACGGTCAGCAGTCCAAGCCCACCAACGACCCCAAGGAAGCTTTCTTGGGGGTTCCGCCCAGCCAAACCTCCTTCCCCAAATGCACGCTCACCTTCCTCGCGCTGATGAGCTGCACCCTCAGCTGAGCCACCTCCTGCAGCAGACGCCGCATATTTTGATTTTGTGCCGCCAGCAAAGCCTGGTAATTGCTGAAGGACCAGGAAAGCAGATCTCGTCAGAGAGATGTCCGTCCCCTCTGGGGAGCGTCGGAGCTCAGCATGGAGCACAGACACGGGTGCTCGCCCGGCTTTGCCAGCGCTTCCCTCCTCACCCGGCTGAGCAAGGCAAAGGCCAGAGGGAAGGACGGGAGCCCTGGCTTTAGGAAAATGGGTGCAGGTAGCACGAGGTGTTGGCTGAGGCTTCTGCACAGACCCAGTTGCAGCTCAGGAAACATCTCTTACCTCTGGATCTTCCGTTCGATCGCAGATCCACAGATCTGCTCCTGAAAGGGAACAATTCCCCGTTAGAGTCTCCACCACCAGAGCTGCCGGGGCTCCCCGGGGGAGGCTTCCCCAGGAGACACGGCACAAGCTGCTCTTTCTTTGCGTCGCCCTGCACGGAAGCAGAAGAGCCCGTGATTTCTCCAGCCACTGTCAGCAGTGCTCCCTTGCAGGAGTCACCCACCTCCATCCACCCCTTCGCCCGTGTCGTCCACCCTGGCATCGAGGTTGTGCAGTAAATGCCAAGAGCCACCAGGAGCAACAGGAGGATGGCTCGGAAGAACCTCATGTCCCTCAAGAACTGCATCCTCTGCCTGTCCATCACAAACCAGTTCTTTTTGGGGGCCATCTTGTGCCTGAAAAAGAGAGTCCAGGGGCTGTCAGGGAAACAAGTGTTGAGCAAACCCCTTCAACAGCTGGATTTGCATTCTTAGGCTGAAAAGCTGGAGGAACCTGATTTCTGTCCACACTGCTCAACACTACTGGCAGCTCTTCCGCAGAGGAAGAGCTGCAGGAGCACCTTCTGAAAGAGAAGGAAAACAATCCATAAAGAGCAAATGAAGACTCTTGTCAGCAGCCTTGTGGTGTGGACCTTGCTCTCTCTTTGGCTGAGAAACCAGGATTGTTCTCACATAGAATCACAGAATAGTTTGGGTTGGAAGGGACCTTCAAAGCTCATCGAGTGCAACCTCCTGCCATGAGCAGGAACGTCTTCACCCTGATCGGGTTGCTCGGAGCTCTGTCCAGCCTGGCCTGGGGTGTCTCCAGGGATGGTTCATCCACCACCTCTCTGGGTACCTGGGCCAGGCTCTCACCACCCTCAGGGGCAACAATTCCTTCCTCATGTCTGGGCTGGGAAACAGGCCCTGTTCTCCCCTTTGCTTGCACTGGCTCTGGACATCCCCTTCCCCCCGTCCACAGCAGAAACCTGCACTACGTACATGGCAAAGACGGACACACTCAGCAGACGTGTCCACAGGGAGACCAGGGCACCTGCCCCACGGCAAGTGAGGCTGAAGACCATCCCTGGGCAAAAAAAAAACAGAGACAAGTCAGGCCTGTCTCTTGAGGTCTCCTCTCCAGGAGTTCACCGCCAAGCACGTCACAGCGAGCAGCAGTGGCTGAGCTTACATGCAATTTTTGTGGTCTCATTGCGCCACTTTGCAAATCTTGGAGTGGCTGAGCCAGGACTTGACTTCCAGAATCGCGTCACCAGCTCCAGCCTCGTGCCGGCGCTCCTGCAGGAGGACAAAGGGAGATGCCGCTTGCCCACCAGCCCCACGCTGTGTGAGCCGAGGCCCTGGCCAGAGCTCGGCCTCGGGAAGCCTTACAGGGGACGTCCCAGCTGCGGGGACAGAGGCAGCCCCTTCCCCAGCTCCGTTTCTCTCTCCAGAAGCCTCTGTCATCTTCCCCACGCTGCTCCCCGCCCCACGGGTCGTGTCCAGCCACATCCCAGCTCCCACCCCAACCCACCGCCCCGGGCAGGAGCGGCCAATTCTTACCCACTCGTCTGGCAGCGGCTCGGCCCCGCTGCCTCCCCTGCCGGCTCTTGGTCGGCCTTGGCCTCCAAGGAGCCTTTGGAGGCCTCTCGGCATCTTCTCTGGGGTGCCTTTCTCCTGGCCATGGCTGGCAAGGGCGGGCTCCCCGCTCAGCGCAGCACTTGGCCTGTCCAGGCACCAACAGCTCGTGCAGCCCAACAGCACCCGCAGCAGGAGCTGCCTGCCCAGGGCAACAGCCAAATGGCAGCTGGGGCTCCTTCCCCGGGCGGAAAGGCCACGCTGGCCAACTCTGACCTCACAGTGGCGGCTCTGACGTCACACTGGGGTCCCCAGGGCTGAGCAGGGCGGGGACACCCTGTGGGCTCTGCTGGGGTGACACGGCTGCTACCTGCCTGGGCACAAACGCCCCCTCAGCAGAGGAGCCGGATGGAGAACGGGGATTCCACAGCCTGGAAAAGCTCCACAAGGAGCTGGAGATTCCTGGGTCTCAGAGTAATTCTAGAGCTCAAGTGGTGACAGACATCAGCTCCAGCTCAGAAAGGCATGGAAAGAGAAACCCTTTTCTGCCGTGGGTGCCAGTTTGGGGCAGGCTGCCCTGTCCATGGGGCAGCAGGAGCTGCCTGAAGAGCCCCGGGGCCAGGCCACCTGGCGCTCCCGCTGGGCCCACGGCTCCTCCTTCACCTCGGTCACGAACACACACGGCACCTCCCGCTGCCCCGCGCCCCGCCGCCTCGTGGCCCCGGCCACCCGAGCCCACCCGCTCCCAACGCCGGACCAGCACCGGGCGGAACCGCAGCTGCACCGCCGCGCGCTGCCCACGGGAAATGGAGTCCGGCCCGCCCGCCAGGAGCCCTGTTATAGTTGAACTGGTTTTTGTGAGTTGCATTCGGTTTTGGAAACTGTGTCCAAGATTCTTACCTTATCTTGAAGCTTTGCAGGTTGTATTCAGGTTCTTATCCTAGTTTGGGAATAGAGAGCTGAAAGTTAGTCCTTACCTAGGAGGGGCAGGTCCTGTCTGACCAACCTGATCTCCTTTTATGATCAGGTGACTCACCTGGTGGATGAGGGGAAAGCCGTGGATGTGGTCTATCTGGACTTCAGCAAGGCCTTTGACACTGTCTCCCATAATATACTCTTGCAAAAGCTGGTAGCCCATGGCTTGGACAAGTGCGCTCTCTGCTGGGTTAAGAACTGGCTGGAGGGCCGGGCCCAGAGAGTGCTGGTGAATGGGGCTGCATCCAGCTGGCGGCCAGTCACTAGTGGTGTTCCCCAGGGGTCAGTGTTGGGTCCAGTCCTGTTTAACATCTTTATTGATGATTTAGATGAGGGGATTGAGACCATCATCAGCAAATTTGCTGATGACACCAAGCTGGGAGGGAGTGTCGACCTGCTGGAAGGCAGGAGGGCTCTGCAGAGGGATCTGGATAGACTGGAAAAATGGGCTGATTCCAATGGGATGAAGTTCAATAAGGCCAAATGCCGGGTGCTGCACTTTGGTCACAACAACCCCCTGCAGCACTACAGGCTGGGCGCAGAGTGGCTGGAGAGCAGTCAGACAGAAAGGGACCTGGGGGTACTAATGGACAGGAAGCTCAACATGAGCCAACAGTGTGCCCAGGTGGCCAAGAAGGCCAACGGTATCCTGTCCTGTATCAAAAACAGCGTGGTCAGCAGGACAAGGGCAGTGATCCTTCCCCTGTGCTCTGCATTGGTGAGGCCACACCTGGAGTATTGTGTTCAGTTCTGGGCCACTCAGATCAGGAAAGATACTGAAGTGCTGGAGCGGGTCCAGAGAAGAGCAACACGACTGGGGAAGGGACTTGAACATAAGACCTATGAGGAGAGGCTGAGGGAGCTGGGGTTGTTTAGTCTGGAGAAGAGGAGGCTTAGAGGTGACCTCATCACTCTCTATAACTACCTGAAGGGAAGTTATAGCCAGGTGGGGATTGGTCTCTTCTCCCAGGCAGTTAGCAATAAGACAAGGGGGCATGGGCTTAAACTCTACCAGGGGAAATTTAGGCTGGATATTAGAAAGAAATTCTTTACAGAGAGAGTGATCAGGCATTGGAATGGCTGCCCAGGGAGGTAGTGGACTCGCCGTCCCTAGAGGTTTTTAAACTGAGATTGGACATGGCACTTACTGCCATGATCTAGTAAACGGACTAGAGTTGGACCAAGGGTTGGACTCGATGATCTGTGAGGTCTTTTCCAACCCAGTCGATTCTGTGATTCTGTGATCTTGAAAGTGTAGGATGTGCATCCAAGAGTCTCACAGGATTCTATAATGAGCATATGGATAGCGCGCATGTGCTGTGACAAGAGGCGAAAAGGACACGAGTGAAGAAGACTCCTTACTTCATCCTGCAGACCCCCTGAACGACCACCAGAGAACACTGCGCGTGCTCAGAGCAGTTCCAAGAGCTGCTCCATTGAGTCCATTTTTACTGTTCTGCTTACAATAGATGACAGCTCTTTTCTCCTGCAGCAGAAGCACAGCCACATCTCCTGTTTCTAGGAAAAACAACCCTCAGGCTGTTTGAGGATCAGTTGTGCCTTCCATCACAGCAAACCTCGAAATACAAATGGACTTTTCCTGCCACCTAGTAACAGTGAGGGAAAACATTTTCTCTACTATTTGTTCATTAGAGTAAGTACATACACAAGAGTGTCCTTGCAGTGCTCAGTAATCTCTATGAAGGTTCAAAATGTACCGTGGTAAATCAGTGGTGTAGGATCTGCTACCGCAGTGAGTTCAGAGCAAAGAAAGGAATTGTATTGGCATTTGAATAGTGTTGCCATGGGACTTTTTGAGCTGCCATGTTACGGATCTTCGTGTTGCAGGAAAGATGATGGCACAAGTGGTGATTCAGGCTGCTGGGATCCACAGAGCAGAACCGTTGCAGAAATCATTTGCAAGGGTATATAATATCTGAAAATCAAATTAGTTCTGGAAAATAAAAAAGCACAATTACAAGTTTTGTTTGGTTGGTTTTTTGTGTGTGTGTGTGTTTGTTTGTTTCCATTCCTTCCTCAGAGGAAGCAATCTCCTCCCTGAGGAGCCATCTCCTCCCTGAGGTCCCTCAGCCTTTCCCGCCAAAGCCTCCCCGATGTCCCCCCTCCCCGAGGTCCCTCAGCCTTTCCCGCCAAAGCCTCCCCGATGTCACCCCCTCCCTGAGGTCCCTCAGCCTTTCCCGCCAAGGCCTCCCCGATGTCCCCCCCTCCCTGAGGTCCCTCAGCATTTCCCGCCCAAGCTCCTTCCGCGCCGTCCCGCCCTCAGGCTCCTCCGCCGCTCCCGCCGCTCCCCCCGTTCCCGGCCCCTCCCCGCGGCAGCGCCGCCCCCGCCCCTCGCGCCCCCTGGCGCCCCCACGGCGGCCCCGGCCCCGCCTGCGCCGCTCCCGACCCGGCGCTGCCCCCTCCCGCTCGCTTTCCTCCCTCTGCCCTGCGGCACCACGGGCTCCCCCCTCCGCCCCACGGCCCCGCCCGAGCCCCGCGCAGCGCTCAGCCCGGGGCTCCCTTCCCTCACAGCCGCCCGCGTGTTTCCCCCTCGCCCCTTTCTCGGCCCGGCCCGGGGCCGCGCTCTTGCGGCTGGCTGCCCCTCGCCTTCCTCCTGCCGAACCCAGCCCGTCCCTCCCCCTCCAGCCTCCCCCCTCAGCCGGGACCGGGGCGGCCCCGTCCAGTCTCCCCGCTGTCCGCCCGCCCCTCGCTCACCGCCGGCCCCGCCGCTCCTCGCGCGCTGCTCCCGCCGCCGCACCGCCGGCACGCGCTCCTCGGCCCGCGCGCTTCTGCAGCGTGGCCCCGCCCATCCCGCGCAGGAGCCAATCCCGTCCGCGCCCGCCACCGGGCCCCGCCCCCCCTCCCGGCCCGGAGCCGCCGGCGGCCGCAGGGCCCGGGACCGAGGGCTCCGCCGCTGCAGCCCGTTTCGTGCCGTTTGCACCCCGGCTTACACGGCTGCAGCCTTCCTGCTGCTGCAGCTCACACATCTTTCTTCCTTCTAACTGCACAGCAGGTCACACTCACAAACGTTCCGTGCTCGTTGGCATAAGAATATCTGCAGAAGGATCTACAAACATTACACAGATATACCACCGACCACAGCTTTCTGAGCTTTCAGGTTAAAGTTCCTGTAGATAATCCATGTTTCAATCAAACAGACACCACCAGCAGAGCTGCTGCCTCTGCCGTCTTTGTTCAGAAAGAAGTGACAACACCAGAAAACACATTGGCAGCCGGTGCTTTGACCAGTGAAGGTGGGATCTGCAAAAGTCTGATTAGACCAAACAGCCTGAGGTCTTTATGAAGCTGCACATCTGCCAGGAATGCTGAAATGCAAGAGTTTACTCCTGCAATATTCCACAATGGAACAGCCACTTCATATCAGATATCATCTCAAAGTTCCAAACCAGTACATTAAAAATCTATCACTAGGTATTAGAAGACCACTGCAAGATCTTATTGCTTTTTGAGTTCAATAATAATGTTTCAATAAACCAAAACCCAAACAGTTTCTGCGGTCTGTTGCTCATCCTCCTGTTCATTCATTAGCACTGCAGCAATCAGTTTTTATATGACGTGTCAACAGAGGCGATTGAAAAACCCCAAACAAAACTTATTCAAGCCCACGGACCCCCCGCCCTCCCTGCCCCACCCCCCCACCCTGAGCCCCACGATCACCGCTTGGTGCGGGAGAGGAGCACAACTCGACATGTTGTATCTGTGATGCTGTATTTATCATGCTGTACCTAGGATGGTGGGTACATCACAGCATCACAGTGTGTTTGGGGTTGGAAGGGCCCTGGAAAGCCCATCCAGTGCAATCCCCCCATGGAGCAGGAACACCCAGATGAGGTTACACAGGAAGGTGTCCAGGCGGGTTGGAATGTCTGCAGAGAAGGAGACTTCACAACCCCCCTGGGCAGCCTGGGCCAGGCTCTGCCACCCTCACCGGCAACAAGCTTCTTCTCAAATTTAAGTGGAACCTTTTGTGCTCCAGTTTGCACCCATTGCCCCTTGTCCTGTCCCTGGTTGTCACCCAGAAGAGCCTGGCTCCATCCTCCTGACGCTCCCCCTTTCCATATTGATCCCCAGGAATGCGTCCCCCCTCAGTCTCCTCTTGTCCAGCTCCAGAGCCCCAGCTCCCTCAGCCTTTCCTCACACGGGAGATGCTCCACTCCCTTCAGCATCTTGGTGGCTGCGCTGGACTCTCTCCAGCAGTTCCCTGTCCTGCTGGAACTGAAGGGCCACAACTGGACACAATATTCCAGGTGTGGTCTTCCCAGGGCAGAGCAGAGGGGCAGGAGAACCTCTCTGACCTACTGACCACCCCCTTCTAACCCACCCCAGGTACCACTGGCCTTCCTGGCCACAAGGGCCCAGTGCTGGCTCACGGTCATCCTGCTGTCCCCAGGACCCCCAGGTCCCTTTCCCCTACACTGCTCTCTAATATGTAGTTTCCCAACCTATACTGGAACCTGGGCTTGTTCCTGCGCAGATGCAGGACTCTACACTTGCCCTTGCTAAATTTCCTCAGGTTATTCCCCGCCCAACTCTCCAGCCTGTCCAGGTCTCTGATGGCAGCACAGCTCCCAGTGTCACCACTCCTCCCAGCTTGGTGTCACAAAACTAAGGCATCTGAAATGCCAAGGGCTTAGAATGCAATCAAACAGTGTTACTTTATTATTTTGCCCGTAAAGCGGCACGCGATAGCGAGAGAGTAAGAAAACGGGAAAGGAAAATGAAACGGGGAAAGAAGAACGAAAAGATGGGAATGAGGACTGGTTTACCAGCAGGTGAGTTCCAAAGGCGTCCCTCTGGTGTCCAGTCCCATGGAGTCCTGCCGGTCCTCCGTGGTGGCTTGGGATCCTCTGGTGGGGAGATCTCAATGACGTCCAGTCAGGAACCATCTTTATTCTTCTTCGGCCCCCCTCGCTCCCATTGTTTCAGGCCAATCTCCGCCTTTGTTTCTCAATCCGGGCTTAACTGCACAGGCTCGAAAAGTCTTCGCCTCTCTTGCCAGCGCTTGTCTGCACCTGCGTGGCCTGCATTCAGGGGTATCTCTCTGGTCCATCGGGTGGCCTCAGGACCCTAGGCGAGCTTCTGGGCATGCTCTTTCCTGTTGTCCTTTGTTCGAGGGAGCGGGTGGGGGACAAGGTGTGACTGAGGCTGCAGGTAAGAATCCATCTTCTGGACGGCAGCGATTGTCCCTGGGTCAGAGAGACCCGTCTAACAATCCCTTTTAGGGGGTGGGGGCTGGCTTGGCTGAAGCAGCAGGCAAACTCCACACAGCAACCAGTGTTAGCAGTAGCCTTCCAGGCTGGACACACCTGTGCACCACAATGCTTCTCCTCAGGCCTCTCTCTAAGTCACTGTCAGTCTGTTCTTGGTGGCGATGTTCAGGCAGATTCTGGTTTTGGACCAACTCTTACAGAGCTGGAGCAGATTCTGAGAGTTTGCTGTTCCAGAAAGGTTTGGCTGGTGCAGCAGCTGAGAGGTAACGGCCAGCTAGGATGGGTCCCCAGAGGGATGCTTTGGGACCGGTGGCACGTGCATCTCCCTAACCAGGCAGTAGAATGCGCTTTGGGCCCGGTAGAAGGAAGGTGGCAGAGGCAATGCATTGGAGAGCTGGCAGGCTAACACTGGGAGTTGGATGAGGCCACCTCCTTTAGCAAGTGAGTCACTGAACAGCTCACAAGCACTGTAATAGCGCACCTTGAGAGAAACTTGGTTGTCACTAAAGGGGAAAACGGTAGATTCTATTGCTGAAAACGGACTGTGTGGTTTTGTGAATGTGGCTTCAGCCTATTTCTTCAAAGGAGACTCATACCTACTTAAGAAAACTCATGACGATCATGTTGAAAACAAAGAATCAGCGTGGTGAGGCTGTCGAGTGGCCCTTGGTTTGTCCTGCAAACAACCTCTGAATGCGGATTCTTGCAGGTGTAGCGGAGCAGGCAGCAGCATCTGAGTAAAGCTCTGGGGGACCGGGTCCTGTGTGCTGGGGACAGCTTCCCTCGCCATTCTCTGCTCCCTCCTCCTTCAAGCAGGGGCTGCCCCAGCCGCGCACAGCCAGTCCCAGCCGGGCCCGGAGGTGGGTGTCTCCATGACAACCGCCGGCTCTGTGACGTCATAACCAGAGGCCATTGTGACGCGGGGGTCCCCGCCCTGACCGTGGGGGTATTTAAGGAGCGAGAGCCCTGGGGTGCTCACTCCCAGGAGAGCAGCTTCTCAGGAGCAGCAGCTTCTCACGAGGCAGCAGCTTCTCACGAGGCAGCAGCTTCTCACGAGGCAGCAGCTTCTCACGAGGCAGCATCTCCCCTGGGTGCCCATTGCGGCTCTTTGATAGAGGAGACCCAAGATGCCAACTGACAAGGAGGTGTCCTGCTCCTCCTCCTGCCCGCAGATCAGCCACAGCCTGGGCCAGCACACCCTCCAGAGCACCTGGGTCACCCCCTCGGTCCAGGAGCACTTGCAGGACCACCATAAAGGTCCCCAGGAGGGGTCTGGCTGGCCTCGCAGCACCAACAGCGAGGCAGCAGCAGAGGCAGAGTGCCCGGCACCTGCCCCACAGGGCCCCACAGCCGACGACGCGGCTCTGTGGGACACAGCCCAGCGCATCGTCAGTGAGGCCGTGCGCAGGGCTGTGGCTCAGATCATGGCAGCTGGCCAGGAACCAGAGGAACAGCAGGACCTGGCCCAGCACATGGACCTGCAAGATGAGAACAGCAAAGAGGCGTGCCAGGGCGGAGACACCATCCAGAGCATCTGGATCAACCCCTCGGTCCAGGAGCACCTCCGGGACGTCCCTGCAGGTCCCCAGGAGGGGTCTGGCTTGCCCAGCTGCACAGACACGGAGGCGGCAGCAGAGGCAGAGCGCCCGGCACCTGCCCAGGACAGCCCCACAGAGGACGATGTGGACCTGTCAGACATTGTGGAGTACATCATCAGTGAGGCCGTGCGCAGGGCTGAGGCTGAGATCCAGGGACCTGGCCAGCAACCGCTGGAACAGCAGGACCTGGCCCAATGCACGGATGTTCCAATGGCAGCACCAGCACCTGCAGGACTTGAAGCCATTGAGGCTCATTTGGCAGGAGAGGATGAGAGACAGGCCAGCACAGCCCCTCTCGTCCCAGCTGCAAAGGAGGAAGAGGAGAACACGGTTTCTCCAATGTCTGCAGAGCATGGGGGAGAGACCAGCGCAGACATTGCCTGCCCAGCGCAGGGCCCGGCTCCACGGCGACGGCCTTCCCGGTTCAGGAGGGCGCTCCGGGCTCTGCGCAGGGCTTTCCGCTGCAGCTGCACCGCGGGACAGCAAGAGGAGTAGAGCCGTGACCGCGGCGTTCACCTGCCCTGAGGACATGGTGCTGCCAGCCTTTGCTCGGCCTTGGATTGTTTTCAAAATCAATAAAGTCAAAAAAAAAAAAAAAGACAAGTTTTCCCGCTGTGCTCCTTTGTTCCTGCTCCATCTCGGGACAAAGAAGGCTGCAGGAAATGTCTGTCCTCGGGGTGTCCCGGCCTTGGTTGCCGGAAGCCCTGGGCTGGTGCTGCCGCAAGCCGGCAGTCTGGCTGGATCCCCCTCAAGCTCCCTTCCCACCCGCCTGTCTCCAGTTCCAGTCCAGGACTTGGAACATTTGAGATCTATTGCCGACTTGGCCTGGTTGACCTGCACCGTACGGCATCCCCTTCGTCTCACAAGGAACCTGCCCATTGCAGGGGTGTTTCGGAGCACCTGCATGAGCTGATACAGGCAAGAGCCTCCAAACCCTCATGTGGTCCCTCTCCTCCACCGAGGGTCTTCCAAGTCAGGAAGAGCCGGCTGCTCGCTCCCTTGCTGGAAATCTGAGCCATGACCCATCTCTGCACAAGGCTCTGATGCACAAGGCTGCCAGCGTCACAAGAGCACGTTCAGGCCTGAGACACCGGGGAGAAGCGCTGCAAACAGTGCTGGTCTTGACAAGAAATCCACCTGCTCAGAGCTTCGTCTCAGATGCGAGTTACTCTGCCCTGGGTTTCTGGGGCCCAGAAATGGAGGGGGGCTCAGGTATAAACCCAGTCAGCCAAGAGCCGCAGCAGCTGCTGATCCCTGTGTGGCGCATTGCAAACCAGCCATGGCTGTCTGTGGCTGCTGCATGGCCCGGGCTGCAGCCTTCGCAGCATCCTCCTCTTCCCCAGCACCCCCGTGCACTGCACAGAACCAGAGCTGATTGCAATGGCTGGGGCAGCACCGGGCAGCAGCAGCATCTCTCTCCCCAGCCTCCAGCTGCCCAGTTGCCCTGCAGGGAATTTCTGCCTGGGAAGGGCAGAGTTGTATTGCGATCGGCCGGGGGCTCAGGACAAAGCACAGCACCGCCACGTCCCCGGAGCAGAGCCCTTCTTTTCCTGGCTTGGACTGGTGTATTCCTCCTGCTCACAGCGCGGTCCTTCTCTGGGATAAGGTGACGCCGGCACTTTCAGGGAAGTTGGAACGTCATGATGGAGTGGACGTGAAACAGCCTCACTTCCCGAAAAGCCAAAGGAGTAAAACTGACATGGAACAAAGCAAGTAACTTGCCACAGCTGTCCAACCTGCACTCCTCAGGCGGGAGGTGACCGGCGACATGTTCTGGTGCTGCGGGGCTGTGCCGCAACAAGTCAGTTGGGGCCGTGGCCAGAAAGGTAGTGATGTACATCTAGAGATACCCACATCGTTCTGTGGGAAGCATCTGTTTCCTCGGCACGATTTGGAACACTTTTGACACACGGGGCTTGCTGGGCCCTAAATCACAGCTGCGTTGGCTCCTCTAAGCCTCCCAGTTCCAATTCAGCAGGGGCCCAGTTCAAGGTGTTGACTCAGCAATGTGTACTTCACTTTAATCTGTATTATGTATTATGTATTATGGATTTATTATGTATTATGTATTATGTATTATGTATTATGTATTACCAACAGTAATTTGCCAACAGGAGGAGTTCTTGCTACATTAACAGCAAAAGCCATGCTGAAAAATGCAAGGGAGCAATGAGGGAGGGCTGGAGTCGTGCTTGGGAGCTGTGTCCGTGCGGGAAGGTTTATGTGTCTCGCTGGGTAGTGCCCAGAGAGTTGGTCTGATCGCACCGCAGAGCTCCCGGAGACATCAATCTGTTTGCTTCTTTCCTACACCAAGCTTTAAAGGCTGGTTTGGATAGTCAAATGGGATTCAAACGTAACGTTACTCCAAGAAGACCTTGGGTGAGTCATTTCCCAAAATTCCAACTTCTTTTCCAGGGAGGCTGAATTTCTCCATAGCAATCAAATGATCAGGTTTTGCACAGAAGAGTTGCTGTGGTTCTAAGCGTCTTTATTTTGTATATGCTGCCTTAAAGAAGCAGCTGATCTGCCTTTTGCTTTTGGTGATGGAAGTCGGGAATGGCCAGCGCTGTGCTTCATGTCAGGATGGTTTCATTCTCGAATTATTGAAACTGAACTTTTGCCGGATGCAACTCCAAGAAAATGCCTCAGCCTCTTTCAGGGCCTTGGAAGGAAGGAAACTTTAAAAATTTCAACATTAATTTTAAGAATTGCAACTGGAATTTTAGAAATTTTGACGTGAAATTGTAAAAATTTTGACGGGAATTTGAAAAATTTTGTTGGGGATTTTGAAAATTTTGAAGGAAGCTTTAAATATTTCAACATTAATTTTAAAAATTTCAACTGAAATTTTAGAAATTTTGACATGAAAATGTAAAAATTTTGACAAAAATTTAAAGAATTTTGACGGGGATTTAAAAAATTTTGATGGGAACTTTAAATACTGGAACATTAATTTTAAGAATTTCAACTGGAATTTTAGAAATTTTGACATGAAATTGTAAAAATTTTGACGGGGATTAGGAAAATTTTAGTGAGAAGTTTCAACGGGATTTTAATATTTTTGTTGAGAATTTAAAAATTTCAAAGGGAATTTGAACAATTTGGATGGGAATTGAAAAATTTTAGTGAGAATTTAAAAAGTTTCAACAGGATTTGAAAAATTTTGAGAGGAATTTGAAAAATTTCAATGGGAATATGAAAAATTTGGACGGGAATTGAAAAATTTTGAAGGGAAAAATTTGAAAAATTTCAACATTAATTTTACAAATTTCAACTGGAATTTTAGAAATTTTTATGTGAAATTGATAAAAATTTTGATGGGGATTAGGGAAATTTTAGTGAGAATTTTAAAAGGTTGTTGGCAGAGGTTGTTCTCAGCTGCTGCTCTGTGCAGCTTGGTTCAAGAGCCAGCTGGGGGCTTCTTTGGAAGGGAGGTTTCTTGTTCTGTGCTCACTGCTCCTCGGGACCCTGCACAGGAGCGCTGTTGGGGTCTGCAGGGACGGGTGGGACCTGCTGTGACTCCTGCTGAATGTGAACTCAACTTGTGCTGATGGCCTCCAATGAAAGCAGACTGACTGTAGATGGTTTTCTTCCCTCTTTCAGTTCTAAACTACGTGTTTGGCACTGAAGAACATGAGACTTTGTGCTCTTTTCCAGATGTCAGTGCCCGCAAATCAGCTGAGAACATCCTGCCTTAGGTACCAGGGCAGGTGATCTGTGATCAGGGCTGTGGACTTGCATGGCCGTGCTTTCATGAACATTTCCTGGTCTTGCCATTTCACACCCTTCCTTCTCCTGGAAATTTAATCCAGCATTTCTTATCCTGAGGTTCAGACGGGAGTTGGACTTACTGTTGAACGGCTGATACAATGTGCTCCCTGAGGAGCACATCTTGCTTTTTTGTTGTTGTTTTCCAACACCGTCTGAACTTTGGTCAGCAAGAGGAAGAGTGGTGACAGAGTCTGTTATCTGAGAGTAACGTGTTCCTGTACCTTTCCCGTCGTTCTGTGGTGAAGGATTCCTTCCCTTGCAGAGAGGACTGCAAGACCCGCTCCTGTCAGGTGGGACTTTGCCTCCAAATGAGGTGCAGCCTCGTCCATTGTGACATCAGCCACTGCCGTTGTGTCACAAAGCAGCCTCAGCGCTGAGGTCGGCACAGCAGGGGATAAGACCAGGGGTCGCCCTGCGCCTTGGCCACTCTCGATCTTGAGGGAACCGAGATCGCAGAGTTTCTGGCTCACTGCTGAGCGAGCGAGATGCTTGTTACCTGCACCTCAGCAGGTACCAAGGGACAACCAGAGAAGGTTCAAGGTCTGAACGGGTATGTTTGAAAACTCCTCCTCCCCTTTCCCCAGGTGTGTTTTCCACCTCGTCAGCTGGGGTGGGTGGAGGGTGGACAGGAGAGGAACACGAGGGCAGCCTGAGAGCTGGGTCTGGAGCTGCTGGAAGGCAGCAGCCGCCTTTCAGTCTCTTCATGAACGCAAGGGCTGGGCCCAGAAGCCTTTGATCTCTGCAGAATGAGGGACAGGTCCATTTTGGATGGGACAGAGAGAGTCCCAGGGGTGGCCCAGACACAGCCTGCCGCAGTAATTGTGAGAGCTCAGCTCTGTCCCGTGTTGTGCTCTGCAGGGTGGGTTCTGTCCCTGAGCCTGCTTGGTTTTCCTCTCCACAGGGACCAGAAGGACACCAGCGTGTCCTCTGTTGGCCGTGGGTCTGACTTGTGTTCCTGACAGAGGAGGTTTCCTTGGGAAACCTGGTCAGCTCCTCACCAGGGCTCTGCCTTAGGTAAGGGGCTCAGGATCCTCAGAGGGGTGCAAGGAGCTCTCTAGGAGAACAAAAGGGATTGTTTATTCCTGATGAGTGTACACTGTGAGCCTGTTGAGAGCCTCCTGGAACAGGCAGGAGGAATTTCCCCCTTGCAGAGCGGTTTGTGCTGTGTCTTGGCAGATCAGGCTCAGGGCAGCAGGGCCCAGACACCGGAGTTTCTTTGGTGCTTCCTTGGTTGCCCGTTGCTTGCCAGCACGCATTGACGTTCAGCCCTCCCTCCCTCTTTCCAGTCTGCATTTGTCTGCCGTTCTGCCAAGAGAAGGGCCGGAGATAACCCGGCTGCTAAAGAAACGCTGCGAGAGGGGAGACACACACCCCCCTGGCAGCTGTTGGACTGTAGGGGCACAGGCTGAACCTTCTCTTGAGAGGGTGGAGAACAGGAGCAGCACAAGTGTCCATCGGATGCTGGGCAGGAGAAACAGGCGTTCGTTGTGTCCTTCTATTTCCAGAGAATCCCTCTCCAGCCCCACAGACATGAAGTGTGGACACAAGTCCTGTTGCAACTCCTGTTCTTAGTCCAGAGTCAATCTTGAGCCCTTTGTCCCTAAGGAAACAATCTTTGCCGTGACAAATCCCCCACTGGTGCAGCTGGTGACACCTCCAGCAGTGACTGGAGCTGGTGCAGGACCAAGCCAATGCACACGGCAGGAACGCCAGGCTCAAGGGCTGAGTCCGTGCTGCTGCTCTGCAGTCTGCTGGTGATCTGCACGGGAACCGCCAGCTTCACCGGCTTTTTCTTTATCTGCTCTGCAGGGAGATGAAGGTTCTCAAGGCAACAACCCTGGTGCTGCTCCTTGGTCTCTTCTCTTTCGGTGAGTCTCTGCAGAGCTCCGACCTGAGGACGGTGCTTTAGGAGGTACTCGGGGCTCCATCCTGCCCTGTTCCGCTTCCCCCGCTGTGAGCAGAGGAGCTCAGCCAAGAGCAGAAAGTCCCCACAGAGCTGTGCCAGTCCCTGCTCCAGCGGGACGGGTGTGGGTGAGGAAGGGCTGAGTTGCCTTCCCCAGGAGGGCTGAGCCAGTTCTCTTCAGCCAGGGAGAGGCCGTGGCTGAGCTCTCCTGCCCCAGGGGCTGCGAGTCTTCTGCAGGACAAGGATGCACAGTCCGGGGCAGTGAACGTCCATCTATTGCGGGGCCCGTACGCCATGATGGCCACTGTCAAAGACAATAGGAGGAGAGACAACTGAGGCACTTGGGAGAGACACAGAAAGGGGAGCAGGCAGCCTAATGCATAACCCAGCCTTAGACCAGGTTCTAAGCTCTGGTTTGTGTCTGACAGGTGTTTACCACGTGGGACAACTTGGTACCTTATCCCTCTGGAGCACCACAGCAGAGTTAGGAGAAGACCTCAGTGAAACCCTGTCCCTGCCCGTCCAGCTCCGTGAGCTCCAGGAACAGCTTTATCATCTGCGCTGGAGCTCAAAGGATGTTGCTGAGCAGGCTCTACAGGAAGGCGTGAAGCAGGCAGAGCTCCCAGGCGTTACCGGACGGGTAAGGGCACAAGGCAGAAGGATCTGTTCAGGGGTTTTATCCTCCATCCACACGTATCCTACTCCATTTCCTGTCACAGCCAACAGGCTGGTGCTGCTGGAACAAGTGCTGTCATGGCCATGCTTCCTTTTCCTGTTGCTCCACACTTCCTTATGGGGAAGAGAGAACGTGACAGGAATGACAGCTGTTTGAGTCAGACCTTCCTCTGCGTCCAGATCTCGGGTCCTCCTCAAGGGAGGACTGGAGTTAAAGAATGGTCTCATCAGTGCAGAGTTAAGCCAGGCCTATCTCATGCCCAGAAGGCTTGTCTGTCCGTGCTTCCTGGCCTGGGGCCTCTCCGCAGGAACAGCCCCTTCCCACAGCTCCAGCATTCAGAGCACTGGAGTGAGCAGCCCTCCCTTTCTGATCCCGACAATCAGAGCAGAGCAAACCTGGGAGGCTTCCAGGCAATGTGGGGGTTCATTCCATCTGAAACGGGCCGTGTCCTCATTCACCTTGGCTGGCCTTGCATGGGAGCTGCTTGCCCCGGTCCTTCTCCTTCCAACAGGCACTCTCCTTTGTGTTCCTTCCCAGGCTGTTCAGGAGATCATCACTCAAGCCCTGGAGAAGCTGGAGGAAATGCAGGTCCCGATGCCGGATTATGCCCTGAAATCAGCAGGTGCCGTGACATTGTACAGACAAACCAGTTCCAAACCGCTTCCTGTCCAGATTGACAAGATGGGCATTGGAACATGCCCAGGAGTAAGAGCGAAGGGGCGAGAAGTCAAGGGTCACCTCATGCCCTAAAAGTGCCCCCACTGACAGAGCCTGTAATGGGCCAGACCCCATGGGAAGAACAGAAAGGCTGGTTCACAGTCTTGTCTTTTGCCGTGGCCAAATACGACAGTCTGATGACTCCCTGCTGTGTGTTCCAGAGGGGTCGAGCCAGCAAGACAAAGGGGAACACACTGTATGACATGGATGACAACTGAGAAGCCTTTTTCAAGTCAAGAGTGTAATACTCCTCCTGACACTGCCTGATGATCATGCTCATCTTTCAATTTCCAGGGGCAGCTGTCATTCATTCCAAGACTTCTCCATCCTTCCGGACTGGCAAAGCAAAGTTCTTCTTGTATTCGCTGCCGGTGATGGATTACATGAGGTCTCCTGAGCTTATTCTGGAGGTAGGAGCACCAAGAAGCAGTAAAACAAAGGTCGGGAGAATGAACCACACCTGCTGCTCAGAGTTGCCTTTCCCCCGTCTTTGCTCCTGGAAGCTTCTTCTCCTGCCCCCTTCTCTCATGGACCTGCTCTCCTCCTGTGTCTCCCTGCTGAGTATTTTTTGTCCTTTCAGCCAGAAAATCATCCTGGCAACTGCTGGCCCTTCCCAGGGAGTCAGGGACACGTGTTCATCAAGCTGTCCATGCCAGTCATTCCGAGAGCTGTCACCATGGCCCATGTCTCAGGGACAGCGTTCCATGGAGAAAGCATCTCCGGAGCTCCCAAGGACTTTGCTGTCTATGTAAGTGATTTCTCTGGAGTTGGGGGCAGGGGATTGCACAGAATTTCTGAGCAGAGGGTGAAGATGGGGCAAAGAGTCCAGGGGCCTGAAGCTTCTTCCTGGCTCTCAGAACAAACAGGCTCCTTGAGGTCATTTCCTTCCCATTGAATTCCTCTTTTATTCAATGTACCACTCAAAAAGCAGCTTCTGGGACAAGATGCTACTCCAGGAGCCACAAGGAAAAGGAGCTGGACAGTACATGGTCCTAAACCTTCTTGGTTTCCAATCCCAGTGGCATTTGTGACACTCAGGTCACCTCCCTCTCACTGGGAGCGTCTGCTCCTTTTCTGACGGCCAGCTTGGACTCGTTGAGTGGGCAAGTGTGACGTGCTGCCCACCTGCAGCTTCTCGTCTTGTCCTTGTGCTCATGGTCCTTGGACTACGTAGCTGAAATAACCCCGTACTTCACCGGCTGAAGTTCAGTCTTCCATGATGCACCAGACGCTCTTGTTTTCTCCACCCATCTTTCTGTATGGCTTCAAGGAAGAACACGAGGAGCAGGGAATGTTCCTGGGACAGTTCACTTTCCTGGCGGCGCTGAATCCCAGTCAGACCTTCCAGCTGAAGGTATGGGGACACAGAGGGAGGAGAACTGCAGGAGAGGAGGAGAAATGCAGTTGGATGGGGAGAGGCTTCCCTGCCAAAGGGTACAGGCAGCCCTGTCCTTGAGCCTGTGCCACGCTGCCTTTCTTCTGCTTTAACGTCCTGGTGGCGAATGGCTGGACTGCCGTCTTCTCATTCATTTTGTGTTTAAACTTCAGTGATTAGAAGCGCCACAGTTGAAGCTGGAATCAGCTTCACTGTCTGGACCCCAAGTGCACACAAGCGGCCGCATCCTGTAGGATGCACGACTGCTGGTCTGCCAGTTAGAGACCAGAAATACTGGAATTCCTGAGGGTTCTGTTGGTGCTGGCAGTGAGTAGTGACATGGAGGCCATTCAGTTTCCATGGCTTTCTAGAGAAGGCAATGAGACGTTATACTCACCCCAGCACTGGGTCTTCTGACTGCGGAAGCCTGTGCTCCAAAGCAGGTGAGAACTTTCCAGTGTATTTGCTGAGGCATCTGGTAGCTGCTTCTTCCTTTGCTGTTCTCGTGGCCCAATGGGGTAGAGCAGGATAAGAACGTCTGCACCACGACAGCTCAAAAGCCCCCTCAGGGCAGTAGGAAGGAAGCTGCTGATCGAGGCCGTCGCTGCGGCACTTCCTATATCTGGGATGCTGTATCTGGGATGCTGTATCTGGGATGCTGTATCTGGGATGCTGTATCTAGGGTGCTGTATCTAGGATGCTGTATCTTGGATGCTGTATCTGGGATGCTGTATCTAGGATGCTGTATATAGGATGATGCATTTAGGATGTTATATCTAGGATTCTGTATCTGGCGTGCTGTATCTGGCGTGCTGTATCTGGCGTGCTGTATCCGGGATGCTGTATCTAAGATGATGTATCTAGGGTGCTGTGTATAGGGTACTGTATCTCGGACGCTGTATCTCGGACGCTGTATCTCGGACGCTGTATCTCGGACGCTGTATCTCGGACGCTGTATCTCGGACGCTGTATCGGGGATGCCGTATCTGGGATGCCGTATCTGGGATGCTGTATCTGTGATGTTCTATCCAGGATACTGTACCTAGGATGCTGTATCTGGGATACTGTATTTCGGATGCTGCATCTGGGTTTCCCTATCTGGGATGCTGTATCTGGGATGCTGTATCTGGGATGCTGTATCTGGGATATTGTATTTAGGGTGCTGTATCTACGATGCTGTATCTGGGATGATATATCTAGGGTGCTGTATCTAGGATACTGTATCTGGGATGCTGTTTCTGAAATATTGTATTCCAGATGCTGTATCCTGGATGCTGTATCTAGGATGCTGTATCCATGATGCTGTATCCCGGATGCTGTACTTAGGGTGATGTATCTAGGATGCTGTATTGGGGATGCTGTATCTAGGATGCTGTATTTGGGATGCTCTATCTAGGATGCTCTATCTGGGATACTGTATCCAGGATATTGTATCTAGGATGCCGTATCCGGGATGCTGTATCTGGGATGCTGAATCTGGGATGCTCTATCTTGGATTCTGTATCTGGGATATTGTATCTAGGATGCTTTATCTAGAATGATGCATTTAGAATGTTATATCTAGGATTCTGTATCTGGGATGTTCTTTCCGGGATGCTGTATGTAAAATGATGTATCTAGGATGATGAATCCAGGGTGCTGTATATAGGATGCTGTATCTAGGATGCTGTATCTGGGATTCTGTAACCAGGATGGTGTATCCGAGATGCTGTATCTGGGATGCTGTATCTAGGATTCTGTATCCAGGATGCTGTATCTAGTATGCTGTATCCTGGATGCTGTATCTGAGATGCGGTATTTGGGATTCCATATCTGGGATGGTGTATCTGAGATGCTGTATCCGGGATGATGTATCTAGCATTCTGTATCCTGGATGCTGTATCCTGGATGCTGTATCTGGGATGCTCTATCTGTTTTGCTATATCTAGGGTGCTGTATCTAGGGTGCTGTATCTAGGGTGCTGTATCTAGGGTGCTGTATCTGGGATTCTGTATCTGGGATGCTGTATGTAGGATGCTGTATCTAGGATGCCGTATATCGTATGCCGTGTCTGGGATGCTGTATCCGGGATGCTGTATCTGTGATGTTCTATCTGGGATCCTGTAGCTAGGATACTGATTATGGGATACTGTATCTTGGATGATGTATCTGGGTTTCCCTATCTGGGATGCTGTATCCGAGATGCTGTATCCGGGATGCTGTATCCTGGAGGCTGATTCTGGGATGCTGTAACCAGGATGCTGTAACCGGGATGCTGTATCCGAGATGCTGTATCCGCGATGCTGTATCTAGGATGCTGTATCTGGGATGGTCTATCTAGGATTCTGTTTCTGGGATACTGTATCTGGGATATTATATCTAGGGTGCTGTATCCGGGATGCTGTATCCTGGATGCTGTATCCTGGATGCTGTATCCTGGATGCTGTCTCTAGGATGCTGTATCTGGGATGCTGTATCTGGGATATTATATCTAGGGTGCTGTATCCGGGATGCTGTATCCTGGATGCTGTATCCTGGATGCTGTATCTGGGATGCTGTATCCTGGATGCTGTATCTGAGATGTGGTATTTGGGATTCCGTATCTGGGATGCTGTATGTGGCATAATGTGTCCCGGATGCTGTATCCGGGATGGTGTGTCTAAGATGGTGTATCAGGGATGCTGTATCTGGGATGCTGTATCTGGGATGCTGTATCTGGGATGCTGTATCTGGGATACTGTATCTAGGATGCTGTATCTTGGATGCTGTATCCTGGATGCTGTATCTAGGATGCTGTATTTGGGATGCTGTATCCTGGTTTCTGTATCTAGGATGCTTTATCTGGGTTGTTATATCTAGGGTACTTAATCTAGGGTGCTGTAACTATGATGCTGTATCTGGGATGCTGTATCTGGGATGCTGTATCCAGTATGCTGTATCCGGTATTCTGTATCCTGGATGCTGTATCTGGGATGCTATATCTAGTGTGCTGTATCTGGGATACTGTATCTGGAATATTGTATCTAAGATGCTGTATTTGGGATGCTCTATCTATGATGTTGTATCTGGGATACTGTATTTGGCATATTGTATCTGGTGTGCTGTATCTGGGATGCTATATCTAGGATGCTGTATCTAGGATGCTCTATCCGGGATGCTCTGTCTGGGATGCTGTATCCTGGATGCTCTATCTGGGGTGATGTATCTAGGATGCTGTATGTAGGATGCTTTATTTGGGATGCTGTATATAGGAAGCTGTATTTGGGATGCTATATCTAGGATGCTGTATTTGGGTTGCTGTATCTAGGATGCTGTCTCTGGGATGCTATATCTAGGGTGCTGTTTCTGGGATGCTATATCTATGGTGCTGTATCTAGGATGCTGTATCTGGGATGCTGTATGTGGCATGCTGTATCTGGGATACTGTATCTGGGGTATAATATGTATGGTGCTGTATCTGGGATACTCTATGCGGGATATTATATGCTGTATCTGTGCTGTTCTATCCGGGATCCTGTAACTATGATGCTGTATCTGGGATGCTGTATCTGGGATGCTGTATCTAGGATGCTGTATCTGGGATATTGTATCTAGGGTGCTGTATCTGGGATGCTATATCTAGGGTGCTGTTTCTGGGATGCTGTATCTGGGATACTGTATGTGGTATATTATATCTAGGGTGCTACATCTAGGATGCTGTGTCTAGGATGTTGTATCTGTGATGCTGTATCTGTGATGCTGTATCTGGGATACTGTATCTCGGATGCTGTATCTGGGATTCCCTATCTGGGATGCTGTATCTGGGATGCTATATCTAGGGTGATGTATCTGGGATGCTGTATCTGGGATGTTACATCTAGGGTGCTGTATCTAGTGTGCTGTATCTGGGATAATGTATCTGGAATATTGTATCTGGAATATTGTATCTAGGATGGTCTATCCGGGATACTGTATCTAGGATGCTGTATCTAGGATGCTGTATCTGGGATGCTGTATCTAAGATGATGTATCTAGGATGATGTATCTAGGGTGCTGTATATAGGATGCCGTACCTGGGATGCCGTACCTGGGATGCCGTACCTGGGATGCCGTACCTGGGATGCCGTATCTGGGATGCCGTATCCGGGATGATATATCCTGGATGCTGATTCTGGGATGCTGTATCTAGGATGCTGTATCCGGGATGCTGTAACGGGTATGCTGTATCCGGGATGCTGTATCCTGGATGCTGTATCTGAGATGCGGTGTTTGGAATTCCGAATCTGGGATGCTGTATCTAACATGATGTATCTGGGATGCTGTATCTGGAATGCTATATCTGGGATGCTCTATCCAGGATGCTGTATCCAGGATGCTGTATTCTGGATGCTGTACCTAGGATGCTGTATCTGGGATGCTATATCTAGGGTGCTATATCTAGGGTGCTATGGCAGATTGCAACCCCCCTCCCTCTTTTAATATGACACATCTTCCCCTTTCTCTGCTATTTGAGGCTAACAGCTTCTTTTGTTTGGCCCAGAGCACCCTGGCTCCTGGGACATTAGCAGAAGGGAGTGCCAAGGCACACTGAGCCACGCCCAGTGTGGGGGATGTTTGAAGGCTTCAGGGGCACCCACACTCAGTGTGGGGGGTGCAGAGAAGCTTATACAATGCCTACAGTCAGGTCTGATCAGATAACAAAACGGGACTCTCGTCGAGACTCCGCCCATTGCCGCGGGTCTCTTGGAGCACGAGCTTAGCCACTGCCGCCACGAGAGCCCCCCTCCCCGGGATGGAGACTCCGCTTGCCTCGCCGCCACAGGTGTAAGTAAAACTTCTCGCAGGATTGCGAGTATATTTTCTTTCCGTGCACATTTGCACAAGTACTTTATTTCCTCGCACAATCGCGAGTGGCCGCCGAGAGCCCCTCACACAATCGCGAGTATATTTTCCTCCCGTGCCTCCACATAAGCACGTGTAGGATTCCGTGCACATTTGCACGTGTGAAATAACTCTCGCAGGACTGCGAGCGTATTATAAATTTACTCTCGCGGAATCGCGAGTGCACACTTTCCGTACTCACTGCGAGTACGTGTATCTCTATAAAATAATCCCACACTGTGCTTAGGCAAGTGTGTACTCCTCCGGGACTCGGGGACGGCTCCGGCATTGTTTTGGTGAAGCCACGCGCATGTACTCTGTGGACCTCCTGTTGTATTAGTGGCTGCCCCTCTCAATAATTTCCTCCACTGATATCCGAACCTGTATTTAAGTCACATTTGGAGTGCTAAAACCCTGTGCCTCGCTGGTCTAATAAAAGTTGTTTTTGGACCTTGTGGTCCCTAAAATTGACCTGTGGGTTGCTCTGTGACATTTCTGGCGTAGTCGTGCAGGATATCAGAGATGGAGGAATTATTTGGAGGGTTGAGTAATATCTCTGCAGTAATCTGGGGTCTTGTAGTTATAGGGTCTGCGGTGTGTGCCAGTTTGAGTGTTTACTTAAAGGTAACACAGGATCTGTGTAAACTTAAGGACCGAATGGAGGAAAACCTTTCACGGGAGAGTGAACGATTTGACTCTTTAAGGCAGGATTTTTCGTGGCAAAACAAACAGTTTGACTCTTTAAAGAAAAACCTCTCGTGGCAAAATGAGCAGTCCGAGATTGTTAAGCAGGACCTCTCGCGACAAAGCAAATGGTTTGACTCTTTAAAGGAGGACTTTTCGCGGCAAAGCAAACAGTTTGATTCTTTAAAGCAAAGCCTTTCGTGGCAGAGTGAGCAGTCTGACTTTCTTAAGCAGGACTTTGCGCAGCAGAGCGAAAAGTTTGACTCTTTGAAACAAAACCTTTTGCGGCAAAGCGAACAGTTTGAGTCTTTAATACAGGACTTTTCGCGGCAAAGCATACGGTCAGATTATTTAGAACAGCGGTTTGGCTTGTTAGAACAGAAACTTGGTTTTTTGGAACAGAAACTTGAGTTTTTGTTATTTAATATAAGAACCGCCTCTAGTGTCTCCCCCATTCAGGCATGCGCCTCGGCCCCCCCGATTCTCGACAAAGATACTGATTCTGAAAACAGTGTTGATGTGTGGGGGGTAGAAACAAAGGACGTGCGTCCTCTTATTAGAACTGAGACACATACGGACGGACGAGGCAGAAATCCACGCACGGCTACCCATAGCACGCCATATTCAGGACTGGAGCTAGGGGATTTACAAACTAGATTCTCACGGAAGCCGGGCGAAACAGAGACTGAATATCTTTGGCGCGTTTCGCTTACTGGGGGTGACAGAATATTATTGAGTAAGGATGAGGCCACAGGTTTCTGGGGCCCAGGGGTATTTTTAAGTGATGGTCCAGACGGTGATCAGTCCATTACATCTCGCGTCGCTTACTGGGCTGGTGATATAGACCCCAGGGAACGTGGGGAGCCAGTGGCAATTGTTATAAAAGGTTTATCAGATCTTGCCGAGGGAGTTCAAAAGGCGGCTTGTATACAAGCAATGTATGAAAGAGGCCGGCAGTGCCCCCCTATGGCGGCGCCGGTGGATCCGGTCCACCTTCGGCTGCTTATTAAAGGATTACCGGATGCCTTAAAAATATATGTCCAGTCCCTTAAGGAAAAAATTCAGGGGGCTATTGATCGTAATAAGCAAAATCCCCGAAGTCCTCCTGAACATGTATTAACCTGGGCGGAAATTTTACACAATGTGGTTACACATGGGCGCGAGATGGGGTGGGTAGACCCGAGCGGCAGCCCGTGTAGAAGCCGGACGGTCCGGAAGATGAGCCGAGCCGAGCCTCTTCAGGGACCGCCCCCCACTAGGCCGCCCCCCCCGTCACAGAAACCGGAGCGTTTTTCGAATCAGAGTAGCAGCTTGCAGCGGAGCGACCTGTGGCGCCGCGCAGCCGCTTTGGGAGTGCCCCGAACACTGCTACATAAGCTTTCCACTGAGCATTTACAGGAGCTAGTGGAATATTTAGAGGGAAGATCAGAGAACCAAGAGGAGGCACCGGTAACCGCCCCCCTCCCTGAGGACAAGCGAAACACTAAACCTTTCGTATCCTCACAAAGGGAGTCAAAAAAACTAGTAAAAGCGGATGGGAACCGGGACCGCCCCACCCGCTTTGTATTTTCTTGCCAATGGTCCAGTGATAAAGAGCCATACATACATATCCCCGTGGGTCCAAGGCGGATAAGTGTGAAATTTCTAATTGACACGGGCGCACAAATCAGTGTTTTGAACAGGCGGCAAGCTGACAAACTTGGGATTAAACCATCAAGGAAAGCCATCAATATAGTGGGGGTAACGGGTGTAGCAGAGAGGTGTCCTTTAGCTCGAACCCACCTTTTGCTGCCTGGGGAAAAGCGGACAACGCCTGTGGAAGTTGCCCTGAGTCCTTATAAGGCAAACATATTGGGATTCGATATTTTGGCAGGTAGACGGTGGTGCTTACCTAATGGAGAGATTTGGAGCTTTGGGAGTCACAGAGCAGAGGTAGCCCGCATTAGAATATTGCCATTTACCTCTGCACCCTTGCAGCCCGAAAGAACCACTGACATTAGGATTTTGCAACTCGCTCCTGCTCTACCCACATCTACAATAACCTGTACTCCCCAATACCCCCTGCCAAATGCAGCAAAACGGGGGATTACGGAGGTTATTAATGATCTTGAAGAAAGACAGATAATTAGCCGCACCCATTCTCCCTATAATTCTCCAGTTTGGCCCGTTCGCAAGCCTGATGGGCGATGGCGCCTAACTATTGATTATAGAAAACTGAATAATAACACAACACCACTAACAGCTGCTGTCCCAAACATAGCCTCGGTGGTGACTGCAATACAAGCAGCAGCCCACCCATGGATGGCTGCTTTGGATGTTAAAGATATGTTCTTCATGATTCCCCTGAGGGAAGAAGACAAGGCACAATTTGCTTTTACCTGAGAAGGGAAGCAATACACTTTTAACCGGCTGCCTCAGGGGTACAAGCACTCCCCTACTATTGCCCACAATGCCCTTGCTGCGCTCATTGATACTGTACAGGTACCCCCAGGCATTTGCATATATCAATATATAGACGACATCTTAGTGGGCGGAGACAGTAAGGAACAGGTGGGGCAAGTAGCAGAAACCCTTTGGAATTTATTAACACAGAACGGATTAGATATTCCACCGTCCAAGTGCCAGGGTCCCAGCCAGGAAGTTAAATTCCTAGGGGCCTGGTGGATAGGGGGAGCCATAGCAGTGCCTGATGATGTTCTGGCTACCATAGACAAGGGGCACACCCCAAACAGCAAAGCGGACTTGCAATGCCTGTTGGGTACGTTAGGGTACTGGAGAAAACATATCCCGGGATTCTCCGTGCTTGCCCGTCCCCTGTATGACCTACTCCGAAAAAACAAGAAATGGAACTGGACTTCACAACATACAGAGGCCCTTAATGTTCTGAAGGATGAACTTAAAGCCTATCAGAAATTGGGCCCACTTCACCCACAAGACCCATTAAGAGTGGAATGGGGGTTTGCAGAACATGCCTCCTATTGTGCTATATTCCAAAGGGGGCCAATAGGGCCAGCTAGACCTTTGTTGTTCTCCTCCACCGCATTTAAGGGAGCTGAACAACGATATTCAGAGTGGGAGAAGGGACTTCTCTCACTTACCCGAGCAGTTAAGGAGGCAGAGAAACTGTGTACGTCACAGGAAGTTATTGTACAAGGCCCTTTCCCTCTGTTGAATTCAATCCTTAAAGGGCTACCCCCCCCCGAGGGGGTGGCACAGAAAGCAACGGTACGAAAATGGTATGCTTATTTAGAGGGAGTTAGCCAATTGTTACCACTTAAGGAGGGTTCTGTAAAGGTTTCAAAGCTTCAACAACCCGTAAATGCTGATCCGGTCCTGTTGAGCCTGCCTTATAAACCCTCTCCAATTAAAGAGGCACCTGAGCTAACCCAGGACTCAGACACACAAGGAGTCTGGTTCACTGATGCATCAGCCCATCGGATAGGGACAAACTGGCAGTACAAGGCAGCAGCATTGGAGATTGGTACTGGAAAAAGAATAACAGAGGAGGGGGAAGGTAGCGCTCAAGTGGGAGAACTGCGTGCTCTCTTATTAGCAGCAGAAGGAGGAGCCTCCACGATTTACACTGATTCCTATGCAACCTATAAGGGTGCAACTGAATGGATATGCCAATGGGAATCTAATCAGTGGGAAGTAAATCGCACCAGAGTGTGGAGAGCTGAAGACTGGCAAAGACTATTAGAAATAGGCAGGTCACGACCTTTGAGTGTGGGCTGGGTAAAAGGACATGCGAAGGATGGAACCCCCGCTGCCAAATGGAATCAACAAGTTGATTTTCTAGCCCAGATCAGACTAGCTGAAAGCACACCAGAGGAGTGGGCACGGTTAGCTGAATGGTTACACCTTAAGCGAGGCCATTCTGGAAAGGCAGATCTTTATTACGAATGCCGATCCCGGGGTTGGCCAGTATCCATGAGAACATGTGAAACAATTCTTACAGCCTGTCCACAATGCCGGCTCAGACTTAAAGCTGATCACCCAAATCAGGCCCCGGCCCTACATATAAGGCAGGGCAAGACTCTCTGGAGCACGTGGCAAGTTGACTATATCGGGCCACTGAAACCCTCTAATGGAAAGAAATACATCCTGGTGGGGGTAGAGGTAGTATCAGGATTATCCATGGCCACTGCTGTCAAAGCAGCCACTGGAGATCAAACCGTGCAAGCACTGTGTGGGTGGTTTGGTGTCCTACCCACTCCTGAGAATATCCAGAGTGATAATGGCACACACTTCTCAGCTGCTGTGGTTCAGGACTGGGCCAAGGGAGAAGGTATTAAGTGGGTGTTTCATACACCATATTATCCCCAAGCCAATGGGATCGTGGAACGAACCAATGGTTTGATTAAGAAATACGCAGACGTATCACGACCCAACTGGGACAAGCGATTAACACAAGCTGTCTTCCTTGTCAATAACCGCTGGGGAAGCTATGGAAGCCCCAAAATCAGGGCTTTCTGTCCTGAAAAGCCATTGACAGACAGCAACTTGACAACCAACACAGAGGAAGAACAGTCCCCAAAAACACAAGTGGGCCAGCCTGTCATGGTGAAGTTACCGTCTATTGGTATTGTGCCCATGACTCTAGCAAAGCCCAGAGGGTTATATGCCTGGGAAGCCCTTGATGAGAATGGGAAAACCCACCGTATTAGTGCTCGGTGGATAGTTCCCGCCTACTAACTATGAAAGCCCGGTTCCAAAGGGACCGAGATCTGCTTTGTGTTTTCTTGCAGGGGGGGACCCCAAAGAGGGGGGGACCCCAAAGTGGGGGGGGCACCCCAAAGTGGGGGGGATCCCAAAGAGGGGGGGACCCTAATATATGGGGGGAACCTCAAAGTGGGGGGGACCCCAAAATTGGGGGGGACCCCAATATATGTGGGGACCCCAAGGTGGGGGGACCCCAATATATGGGGGGAACCTCAAAGTGGGGGGAACCCCAAAATGTGGGGGGACACCAATATACGGGGGGACCCCAAAGTGGGGGACCCCAAAATGTGGGGGCACACCAATATATGGGGGGACCCCAATATATGGTGGACCCCAAAATAAGGGGGGACCCCAAAATAAGGGGGGACCCCAAAATGTGGGGGGGACCCTAAATTTTGGGGGGATACCCCAAATATTGGGGACCCCAAGGTGGGGGGGACTCCTATATATATATGGGGACCCCAAAGTGGGGCGACCCCAAAAAATATGGGGGGACCCCAAAAAATATGGGGGGACCCCAAAATATGGGGGACCCCAAAATATATGGGGGGACACCCAAGTGGGGGGACCCCAAAATAAGGGGGGACCCCAAAATGTGGGGGTACCCCAAAAGATGGTGGGACCCCAAATATGGGGGGACCCCAAAATATATGGGGGGACACCCAATTGGGGGAACCCCAAAATATGGGGGGGACCCCAGTATATGGGGGAACCTCAAAGTGGGGGGACCCCAAAATGTGGGGGGACACCAATATATGGGGGGACCCCAAATATGGGGGGGACCCCAAATATCGAGGACCCCAAAATATATGGGGGAGGCCCCAAATATGGGGGGACCCCAAAGAGGGGGGGACTCCAACGTGGGGGGGACCCCAAAGTGGGGGGGACCCCAAATATGGGGGACCCCAAAGTGGGGGGGACCCCTATATATATAGGGGGACCCCAAAATGTGGGGGGACCCCAAATATCGGGGGGACCCCAAAATATATGGGGGGGAACCTCAAAGAGGGGGGGACCCCAAAATGTGGGGGGACACCAATATATGGGGGGACCCCAAAATGTGGGGGGCACCCCAAAGTGGGGGGAACCCAAAGTGGGGGGACCCCAAAATGTGGGGGTACCCCAAATATGGGGGACCCCAAGGTGGGGGGGACCCTAAAATTGGGGGGGACCCCAAAGAGGATGGGACCCCAATATATGGGGGGCACCTCAAAGTGGGGGGAACCCCAAAATGTGGGGGGACACCAATATATGGGGGGACCCCAAAATTGGGGGGGACCCCAAAATTGGGGGGACCCCAAATATCGGGGGGGACCCCAAAATATATGGGGGGGACACCCAATTGGGGGGACCCCAAAATATGGGGGGACCCCAAAATGTGGGGGCACCCCAAAGTGGGGGGGGCACCCCAAAGTGGGGGGACCCCAAAATGTGGGGGGACCCCAAAATATGGGGGGGACCCCCAAACCAACCTGCTCGACGCGCAGCTCCACGTCCCCATGGACGGATTTGCCCCTGAAGAGCTGCACCCTAAAAATGGGGGGACCCCCAATGTGGGACCCACAAGTGGGACCGACAAGTGACCCCCAAGTGACCCCCAAGTGACCCAAAGTGACCCCTAAATGACCCCCATATGACCCCAAGTGACCCACAAGTGACCACATCTGACCCCAAGTGACCCACAAGTGAACCCCATATGACCCAAAGTGACCCCCAAGTGACCCAAAGTGACCCCAAATTGACCCCCAAGTGACTCCCACATGACCCAAAGTGACCCCCAAGTGACCCAAAGTGACCCCCAAGTGACCTCCAAGTGAACCCCATATGACCCAAAGTGACCCCCAAGTGACCCAAAGTGACCCCAAATTGACCCCCAAGTGACTCCCACATGACCCAAAGTAACCCCCAAGTGACCCAAAGTGACCCCCAAGAGACCCCAAGTGACCCTCAAGTGACCCCAAGTGACCCCCAGTGACCCCAAGTGACCCAAAGTGACCCAAAGTGACCTCATATGACCCCAAGTGACCCCTAAGTGACCCTCAAGTGACCCCCAAGTGACTCCCAAGTGACCCCCAAGTGACCCAAGTGACCCAAAGTGACCCCCAAGTGACCCCCAAGTGACCCCAAGTGAACCCCATATGACCCCAAGTGACCCCCAAGTGACCTCATATGACCCCAAGTGACCCCCAAGTGACCCCCAAATGACCCCAAGTGACCCCAAGTGACCCAAAGTGACCCCATATGACCCCAAGTGACCCCAAGTGAACCTCAAGTGACCCCCAAGTGACTCCCAAGTGACCCCCAAGTGACCCCAAGTGACCCCAAGTGACCCTCAAGTGACCCCCAAGTGACCCTCAATTGACCCCCCAAGTGACCTCATATGACCCCAAGTGACCCCCAAGTGACCCAAAGTGACCCCCAAGTGACCCAAGTGACGCAAAGTGACCCCAAGTGACCCCCAAGTGACCCTCAATTGACCCCCAAGTGACCGCCAGTGACCCAAGTGACCCAAAGTGACCCTCAAGTGACCCCCAAGTGACCCTCAATTGACCCCCAAGTGACCCCCAGTGACCCAAAGTGACCCCAAGTGACCCAAAGTGACCCCATATGACCCCAAGTGACCCCAAGTGAACCTCAAGTGACCACCAAGTGACCCAAAGTGACCCCAAGTGACCCTCAAGTGACCCCCAAGTGACCTCATATGACCCCAAGTGACCCCCAAGTGACCTCATATGACCCCAAGTGACCCCAAGTGACCCCCAAGTGACCTCATATGACCCCAAGTGACCCCCAAGTGACCCACAAGTTACCCCCAGTGACCCAAGTGACCCAAAGTGACCCCCAAGTGACCCCAAGTGAACCCCATATGACCCCAAGTGACCCCTAAGTGACCCCCAAGTGACCTCATATGACCCCAAGTGACCCCCAAGTGACCCTCATGTGACCCCCAAGTGACCCCATGACCCCAAAGTGCCCCCATAGTGACCCCAAGTAACCCCAGTGACCCCAAGTGACCCCCAAGTGATCCCCAAGTGACTCCCAAGTGACCCCAAGTGACCCCCAAGTGACCTCATATGACCCCAAGTGACCCCTAAGTGACCCTCAAGTGACCCCAAGTGACCCTCAACTGACCCCCAAGTGACCCCCAGTGACCCGAGTGACCCAAAGTGCCCCCAAGTGACCTCATATAACCCCAAGTGACCCCCAAGTGACCCACTAGTGAACCCCAAATGACCCCCAAGTGACCCCCAAGTGACCTCATATGACCCCAAGTGACCCCCAAGTGACCCCCAAGTGAACACCAAATTACCCCCAAGTGACCCCCAAGTGACCCCCAAGTGACCCCATATGACCCCAAGTGACCCCAGTGACCCCAAGTGACCCTCAAGTGACCCCCAGTGACCCAAGTGACCCAAAGTGACCCCCAAGTGACCCAAAGTGACCCCCAAGTGACCTCATATGACCCCAAGTGACCCTCAAGTGACCCCCAAGTGACCTCAAAGTGACTCCCAAGTGACCCCAAGTGACCCCACGTAACCCCCAAGTGACCCCAAGTGAACCCCATATGACCCCAAGTGACCCCTAAGTGACCCCCAAGTGACCTCATATGACCCCAAGTGACCCCCAATTGACCACCAAGTGACCCCAAGTGACTCCTAAGTGACCCCAAGTGACCTCATATGACCCCAAGTGACCCCAAGTGACCCTCAAGTGACCCCAAAGTGACCCCCAAGCGACTCCCAAGTGACCCAAAGTGACCCTCAAGTGGCCTCATGTGACCCCCAAGTGACCCCATGACCCCCAAGTGCCCCCATAGTGACCCCAAGTAACCCCAGTGACCCCAAGTGACCCCCAAGTGATCTCATATGACCCCAAGTGACCCTCAAGTGACCTCATATGACCCCATGTGACCCCCAAGTGACCCCCAAGTGACCCCAAGTGACCCCCAAGTGACCCAAAGTGACCCCAAGGGACCCCCAAGTGACTCCCAAGTGACCCCAAGTGACCCCCAAGTGACCTCATATGACCCCAAGTGACCCCCAAGTGACCCCCAAGTGACCCCCAGTGATCCCGAAGTGACCCTCATGTGACCCAAGTGACCCAAAGTGACCCCCAAGTGACCTCATATGACCCCAAGTGACCCCTAAGTGACCCTCAAGTGACTCCCAAGTGACCACCAAGTGACCTCATATGACCCCAAGTGAACCCCAAGTGACCCCAAGTGAACCCTATATGACCCCAAGTGACCCCTAAGTGACCCCCAAATGACCCCCATATGACCCCAAGTGACCCACAAGTGACCCCATATGACCCCAACTGACCCCTAAGTGACCCCATATGACCCCAAGTGACCCCATAGTGACCCAAGTGACCCCATAGTGACCCTCATGTGACCCCAAGTGACCTCAAAGTGACTCCCAAGTGACCCCAAGTGACCCCTAGTGACCCCACATAACCCCCAAGTGACCCCCAAGTGACCCCAAGTGAACCCCATATGACCCCAAGTGACCCCTAAGTGACCCCCAAGTGACCTCATATGACCCCAAGTGACCCCCAATTGACCCCCAAGTGACCCCAAGTGACTCCCAAATGACCCCAAGTGACCCCCAAGTGACCTCATATGACCCCAAGTGACCCCCAAGTGACCCCCAAGTGACTCCCAAATGACCCCAAGTGACCCCCAAGTGACCTCATATGACCCCAAGTGACCCCCATGTGACCCAAAGTGACCCCAAGTGACCCCCATATGACCCCAAGTGACCCCTAAGTGACCCCCAAATGACCCCCATATGACCCCAAGTGACCCACAAGTGACCCCATATGACCCCATATGACCCCTAAGTGACCCCATATGACCCCAAGTGACCCCATAGTGACCCCCATATGACCCCAAGTGACCCCCAAGTGACCCTCAAGTGACCTCTATATGATCCCAAGTGACCCCTAAGTGACCCCCAAATGACCTCTATATGACCCCAAGTGACCCCTAAGTGACCCTCAAGTGACCCCCAGAGTGACCCAGTGACCCCCAAGTGACCCCCAGTGACCCAAGTGACCCAAAGTGACCCCCAAATGACCCCCATATGACCCCAAGTGACCCACAAGTGACCCACAAGTGACCCCCATATGACCCCAAGTGACCCACAAATGACCCCCATGACCCACAAGTGACCCCCATATGACCCCGAGTGACCCCAAGTGACCCACAAGTGACCCCAAGTGACCCCCAAGTGACCCCCCCAAATGTTGGGGTGGGGTTTCTATAGGTCCTGGGGTTCTATATGTCACATGGGGGGTTAGGGGGGATCTATAGGTCCCAGAGGGTTTCTATAGGTCCCAGGGGGTCAGGGGGTTCTATATGTCCCAGGTGGGTTCTATATGTCCCAGGGGGATTCTATAGGTCCCAGGGGGTTCGCAGGGGTTCTATATGTCACAGGGGGTTTCTATAGGTCCCAGGGGGTCAGGGGGTTCTATATGTCCCAGGGGGGGTTCTATAGGTCCCAGGGGGTTCACGGGGTTCTATATGTCCCAGGGGGGTCCTATAGGTCCCGGGGGCGTCAGGGGATCTATATGTCCCACAGAGGGTCAGGGCGGTTCTATAGGTCCACGGTGGGGTCAAGAGGGTTCTATATGTCGTGGGGGGCATCTATTTGTCCCGGGGGGCCATTGGTGGGGTCAGGGGGGATCTATAGGTCCTAGGGGTTGGGGGGAGGTCAGGGGGGTTCTATAGGTCCCAGTGGGTTTCTATAGGTCCCAGGGGGGTCAGGGGGTTCTATATGTCCTGGGAGGGGTTCTATAGGTCCCAGGGGGGTTGGGGGATCTATAGGTCCCAGGGTGGGTCAGGGGGATCTATAGGTCCTGGGGGAGGTCGGGGGGTTCTATATGTCCCAGGGGGGTTCTATAGGTCCTGGGGATGTCAGGGGATCTATATGTCCCGCAGAGGGTCAGGGCGGTTCTATAGGTCGAGGGTGGGGTCAAGGGGGTTCTATATGTCCCAGGGGGCATCTATATGTCCCGGGGGTGGGGGGTGGGGGGGGTTGGAGTGGTCAGGAGGAATCTATAGGTCCTAGGGGATGGGGGGGGGGGGGGGTTCAGGGGATCTATATGTCCCAGGGTGGGTCAGGGGGATCTATAGGTCCCAGGGGTTTGGGGGAGGTCATGGGGGGTTCTATATGTCCCAGTGGGTTTCCATAGGTCCCAGGGGGGTCAGGGGGGTTCTATATGTCCTGGGAGGGGATCTATAGGTCCCAGGGGAGGTTGGGGGGGGTCTATATGTCCCAGGGTGGGTCAGGAGGGTCTATAGGTCCCAGGGGGTCTATATATCAGGGGGGTTCTATAGGTCCCAGTGGGTTTCTATAGGTCCCCGGGGGGGTCAGGGGGTTCTATATGTCCTAGGAGGGGTTCTATAGGTCCCAGTAGGTTTCTATAGGTCCCAGGAGGGTCAGGGGTTGTTCTATATATCCTGGGAGGGGTTCTATAGGTCCCAGTGGGTTTCTATAGGTCCCAGGGGGGTCAGGGGGGTTCTATATGTCCGGGGGGGGGTCAGGAGGTTCTAAGGGTCTATAGGGGCTATAGGGGGATCTATAGGGGGAGCTATAAGGGTCTATAGGGGCTATAGGGGGATCTATAGGAGGAGCTATAAGGGATATAGGGGCTAGACGGGCCTTAGGGGGCTAGAGGAGGATCTATAGGGGCTATAGGGGGATCTATAGGGGGAGCTATAAGGGTCTATAGGGGCTATAGGGGCTATAGGGGGATCTATAGGGGAAGCTATAGGGGCTATAGGGGGATCTATAGGGGGGCTATAAGGGATATAGGGGCTATACGGGCCTTAGGGGGTTAGAGGAGGATCTATAGGGGGATCTATAGGGCGAGCTAGAGGGGCTATACGGGCCTTAGGGGGCTACAGGAAGGATCTATAGGGGCTATAGGGGGATCTATAGGGGGGGCTATAAGGGATGTAGGGGCTATACGGGCCTTAGGGGGCTAGAGGAGGATCTACAGGGGCTATAGGGGGATCTATAGGGGGAGCTATAAGGGTCTATAGGGGCTGTAGGGGGATCCATAGGGGAAGCTATAGGGGCTATAGGGGGATCTATAGGGGGGGCTATAAGGGATATAGGGGCTAGACGGGCCTTAGGGGGCTAGAGGAGGATCTATAGGGGGATCTATAGGGGGAGCTAGAGGGGCTATACGGGCCTTAGGGAGCTACAGGAAGGATCTATAGGGGCTATAGGGGGATCTATAGGGGGAGCTATAAGGGTCTATAGGGGCTATAGGGGGATCTATAGGGGAAGCTATAGGGGCTATAGGGGGATCTATAGGGGGAGCTATAAGGGATATAGGGGCTATACGGGCCTTAGGGGGCTAGAGGAGGATCTACAGGGGCTATAGGGGGATCTATAGGGGGAGCTAGAGGGGCTAGAGGGGCTACAGGAGGATCTATAGGGGCTATAGGGAGATCTATAGGGGGAGCTAGAGGGGATATAGGGGCTAGAGGGGCCTTAGAGGCTCTAGTGGCCTTAGGTGGCTATAGGGGATATAGGGGCCTTAGGGGGCTATAGGAGGATCTATAGGGGCTATAGGGGGATCTATAGGTGGATCTATAGGGGATATAGGGGCTATAGGGGCCTTAGGGGGCTAGAGGACTTATAAGTGCTATAGGGGGTATAGGGTATATAGGGGCTATAGGGGCTATAGGAGGATCTATAGGGGGATCTATAGGGGGATCTATAGGGGGATCTATCGGGGATATAGGGGCCTTATGGGGCTATATAGGAGGATCTATAGGGGGCGAGGGGGTCTATGGGGGAATTTATAGGCAGATCTATAGGGGGAGCTATAGGGGGTCTATAGGCGGATCTATAGGCAGATCTACAGTGGGCTGCAGAGTGATCTATAGGGAGATCTATAGAGGGATCCCTAGGGGGAGCTATAGGGGGATCTATAGGGAGCTATAAGAGGCTATGGGGGGATTTATAGGGGGCAAGGGGGGATCTATACGTGAATCTATAGGGGGCTATAGGGGGATCTATAGGGGGCTATAGGAGCATCTATAGGGGGATCTATAGGGGGCGGGGGGGACTATGGGGTTCTATAGGGGGATCTATTTGGCGTTACAGGGGAATCTATAGTGAGCTTTATAGGGGGCTATAGGAGGCTTAGGGGTCTATAGGGGCTATAGGGGCTTATAGGGGGTGGAGCTCTAGGCCCCCTATGGGTCTGATCTATAGGAGTCGGGGGCTTTAGGGGCTCAGCCTCTGCAGGACCCCCCTATAGGGACCTATAGGGCCAACCTATGGGGCTCCGAGGTAGGAAGGGTCATCCTATAGGGGCTATAGGGGGCTGCCCTATAGGGGACGGGGTGAAGGTGCCTATAGAGGAGTGTCCCGGGGGGTATAGGGGGAGCCCCTATAGGAGAAGGAGCTCTGTAGGAGTAGGGTCTATAGGGGAATGGAGGCGGGGGGGGATCTATAGGGGAGAGGAGCTATAGGGGATGGAGCTATAGGGGATGGGGCTATCGGACCTATAGGGGAAGGGGCTATAGGGGATGGAGCTATAGGGGCTATATGGGCTGGGTCTATAGGGGATGGAGAAATAGGGACTATAGGGGAGAGAGATATAGGGACTATAGGTGATGGAGCTATAGGGGATGGGGCTATAGGGGGTGGGGCTATAGGGGATGGGGCTATAGGGGATGGAGGTATAGGGGCTATAGGGGATGGGGCTATAGGGGCTATGGGGGGTGAGTCTATAGGGGATGGAGGTATAGGGGCTAAAGGGGATGGGGCTATAGGGGCTATGGGGGGTGGGTCTATAGGGGATGGAGGTATAGGGGCTATAGGGGACGGAGCTATAGGGCCTATAGGGGAAGGGGCGCTGCCGGGAGCCCTATAGGATGCTATAGGAGTCTCCGGGCGGCCCCGCCCCCGCCCGCGCGCTCACTTCCGGCCCCGCCCCCTTCCCCACCCGGGGTGACGTCACCGGTGACGTCACCGCGCCGGCCCCGCCCGCGGTTCTGCAGTAGGAAAAGGGGCGGGGGCGGTGACGCCATGGTGGGCGGAGAGCGCCGGGAAAGGGGCCCAGGAGTCCGGGAAATCCCCTTCCCCCCACAAGGGACCCAGGCGTCCGAGTTCCGCCCCCCCCCCCCGCCAAAAGGGGACCCAGGCGTCCGGGGATCCCCCCTCTCCCCACTAGGGGACCCAGGTGTAATAAGTGATGGTCAAAATTGTTAATGTTGAACAAATCGAGTAGGATTCAATTGTATTATGCATATTATTGTAAGCAGTAACTGTGCTTGTGCGAGTTTGATTATGTTTTGTAGAACCTTGTAGTAGTAGTTAAAGACAATGCCATAAATAACAGGACTACCAGGTGGTGCCATAAATAACAGGACTACCGGATGGTGTCATAAATAACAGGACTTCCGGATGGTGCCACAGATAATAGGGCTCCCAGATGGTGTTACAGATAACAAAGCGCTCGGATGTTGCAACAGATAACAAAAGTTCCAGAGACGGAAATTCCCAGCACGTAAACGAACGCATAACGTATATAAGCACATACGAAAGGTTGATATGGTGTGCCTGTTGGCGGAACTGAGCTTCCCCCGGTCACCCAGCGCTGTTTTGCCTAATTACCGCTTGCTAAATAAAATCGATTGATTGACTCAGAATCGATTTATTGGCTCTTATTTATAACAAATTTTGGTGCCGTGACTCGGATTAAGGATCTCTGGGAGGGACTCCTAAACTTCAGGGAGGCGCCCCGTCCTGTTTTCAGACGGCCCTGGAGTGGACGGAGGTTCGCCCTGAAACCTTAACCTCCGAACCCTAAATTTAGGTAATTAGGCAAAAGAATTGAACCCCGTAAACCTTTGTGCACGAAGAACCGGACGAAGACCCCGGGGAGGGTAAGTATAGAAAGCAATTCCGTTCGGTTGGGGTGGGTATCCTGGAGTGTGCATGAACGAGACGCGCCCCCCCCGCTTGGGGAGGAAGCGAAGTGAGTGTGGACCCTGCCGTAAGGCAGGGCGGGACTCTCTAGTAGTGCGGTTCTCATAGCCCGCGAGGGCGTGAGCCACGAACGAGGGGTGCGTGTGTGTGTGTGAAAAGAAGACACTCCGGAAGATGGGACAGAAGAAGGGCAAGCCTTCTGATCTCATGGGGAAGGGACCCACAGAGAGGTTGCCAGATATTCCCGGAGAATCCTCATTGGGCCTTGTGTTCACTGGGAAGGGACCCACGGAGAGGTCTAGCACGCAAAACAAAAATAGGGAAAAGATGGTTTACTATTGCATGCATGGCTGGGGAAACCAGCAGATTAGACCAGATCATTTATTTTGGCCAATTTTTGGGTCATATGAGAATTGGATTTGTCAGGCCCTAAATCTTTACCAACGGCACCAACAAGGGCCGGGTGCTGACATTAAGTGGCCCCAGCAGCGCCCTAACTGGGATAATCAAAACCCGGAACACAGGGGCCATATGGGAGATCTTCGCACTATAGTTGTCCAAGGGATTAGGGAATCTGTCCCTCGAGGGCAGAACATAAATAAAGCCTTTAATGAATAACAAAAGAAAGATGAAACTCCCACAGAATGGTTAGAAAGACTAAGAAGGAGCTTGCAGCTTTGTTCTGGGATAGACCCTATGACACCAGTCGGGCAAGCCCTTTTAAAAACACAGTTTGTGGCGAAGTCATGGCCGGATATTAGAAAGAAGTTAAAAAGTTGGAAGATTAGCAAGAGAAAGGGTTGGATGAGTTGCTAAGGGAAGCACAGAAGGTTTATGTGAGAAGGGAGGAAGAGACTCAGAAGAGGCAAGCTAAAATTTTAGTAGCGGCAGTTCGAGAGGGACAGAGGATGGCTCCACAGAAGGGAGGGCCACCACGCATAGGTGGGAATGGGCCACCTCGGGGAAGTCAAGTCGGACTGAAGGACTTGAAGGAAATCGAGTGTTTTTACTGTCAGAGGAAGGGACATATGTGAAGGAGCTGTAGGAAACGTATACAGGATGAGAAAATGTATTATGCTGAGTAGGGGTGTCAGGGGCTCTATCTGCTGGGGACTCCTAAAACAACAGAGCCCTTGATAAAATTAAAGTTAGGTCCCCAGTGCCAGGAAATGGAATTCCTGGTAGATTCGGGGGCAGAAAGATCTATTGTCCAAACTGTGCCCCGGGAATGTGCTCCATCTTCGGAGAAAATAGAAGTACTAGGAGCAAAAGGAGACCCCTTTTCTGTACTAGTAATTAAAGGGGTAGAAATAGAATCCCCATCCCGAATAGGGATAGGGTCCCTTTTATTAGTGCCTGAAGCTGAATATAACCTATTAGGAAGGGATTTAATGGTTGAATTGGGAATTAGTTTAGAAATAAAAGATCGGGAATTGAAAGTAAAACTATACCAAGGTAAGAGAGGATTTAGAAGAAGAAGAGGAGTTTTTATGTGGATCATCATGGGTAGTGGACGGGAAAAGGAAGTCAGGATATGCTATAATAGATGGAAACAGCTGGACAACTAAGGAGTCAGGTCCCCTTAACTCAGGATGGTCAGCGCAGGCTTGTGAGCTGTTCGCAGTATTGTGGGTATTACAGTTGTTAAAAGATAAGAGAGGAACAATATTTACAAATTCTAAATATGCATATGGGGTGGTTCACACGTTCGGAAAAATTTAGGAAGAGAGGGGACTGATGAATTCTCAGGGTAAAGGATTAATACATGAGACCTTAGTAAAGCAAACTTTGGAGGCATTAAGAGGGCCCAAACAAATTGCGGTAGTTTATGTAAAGGGCCATCGGAAGGGAACCTCCGCGCAAATAAGAGGGAATAATTTAGCAGATGAGGAAGCTAAGAAAGCTGCGTTGCTGGTAATAAAAGAAATGGGCAGCTGGAATCAGCAGTTTCCAAAAAGTGTTAGAATGGAAGAATCCTTTTTGCACTCTTTTCTTAATATTAAGGACATTCTTAAAACTAGTTAACACGTCAGTGTATTAGTTTTTAAACTTCAAGGTATTTTCGGGAGCTTTTACTTAATAAGAATAAAACTTTGTTATTCTGCAATATTTGTTCATTAGTTTAAAAATTGTCACCTTTAAGAGTTGGTCCCATATAAATGTATCTTCTGTCAGGGAGTTTTAAATTCCAGATTTCTTTTTTTTTTTTTTTGTTACTTTGTATTTTGAAATCTGTTTTCCTATGTGCTTGTACTCTGTGCCTTCAGCTTGTGCACTTTGCAACTTTATAGACCATATTTTGTTACTGCAAAATGTGTTCTTGAGGCAAAACTTGACGTGAACAAACATGCTGCAAAGTTGCACTTTTCTCTTGCTTTAATGGAGGTGAATCTGAAAAAAAAAAAAAAAAAAAAAAGTCGAACCTATCACCGTCCCTAATAGTGACTTGGAAGTTTGTCCCCTTTTATTTTACATGTGTTTTAGTGTTCAGTGTAGGGACCAACTCTCGTAGAACCCCTTTCATTGACTTTTCAGTGGCTTCCATAATCGCAATAGATTGAGGTGTGAATTCCAGACTGAATAAGATACTAAGATGTGTTTGATGCTGTGCTATGTAGAAATATTTGGGGCAAATTCTTGGGTTTTGTAGGTCTGCAAAGTGCATCTCTGGCAGCACGAACCAGACTTGCAGCTGGTTGATCAGTGAACAGTGGCACCTGTCCAAGGTCACTTTGTGGCTCCTGTGCCGTTTCTCCTGTCCAGGGGACCGAGCAGAGTTGGGGGGGGAGGTGTTGTCCCTGCCGCATATGTTCTTTGTTTTTTTTTTTTCCTGCGTTGTGTGGTGAAGTCCCGCGGGCCCTTTTCTGCTTGTGTGGCTTCGTAAGAACTGTTAAAGCGAGGTCTGGTGGTCTAGAGACCACCTTTAGATATAGCAATAAATCGTATCAAACCAGGAAATCAAGTACTCATAAAAACATGGAGGGAATCATCGCTAACCCGTCCTGGGAGGGACCTTTCCTTGTTTTACTCACCACAGATATCACAGTCTGCACCGTGGAAAGAGGATGGACACACGCTAGTCGAGTAAAAGGTCCTATACTGCACACAGACTGGGAAGTCACTGGGAAACTGGATGAGTTGAAGCTGACCTTCAAGAGGAAACAGACACGTGACACATAGCCCTGGATACTAGGCTTTTTATGGACAATTGTAAGGAATTACATAAGTCGCACATCGCATGTCCTGTATGTAAGCAATGCAATCCGTGGGTATGTCGTGTGTGTCACGGGTGCGGGATACAGCAGTGAAAAAAAGTTTCCTTATGTTGAACGATGGTGTAATGAGTGTTGGGAAAAAAAACCTTAGATACCATTAGGATATTAATAATCACTGATAAGTCCAGACATTTGGGAAATAACCAAGAGGAAGTGTAAGAAGCGTTTTGGTAAGAAAAGATACAGGAAGTGTTCCAAACCCTGTGAGGATTCGGGACAGTGGCCAAACCCTTGTATTTGAAAATAGCCCTATTGGGTTCAATATTGGAAAGTGGGTTGTGACAGAACAAGGAGAGAATTCAGGAGGCAGTCCCCTGAAGACTACAACTGCTGCCGAGAAGAAAACTTATCCGGCTACTCTGAAGCAACAGAGTAGGCCCAGGGCAAAGCAGAGGGGTATCCTTGTGGGGATTGGCAAGTGCCTCCGAAGACTTCTAAAATAAAGCAGCTCCTTAAGCAGAACAACCCTCAACAAAATGAACCTCCACTGGCTGATTTTCAGCCAGCCAGGGGCCGGGTTGCTCTCCCTAATCCTCCTTACCTTACCGGTAATAATAGCAATAAAGCAGGGGAGTTCTCACCAACCTTTTAAATGGACCCTCTATCGATGGGAGGACCAAACGATAATACAACAACAGACCACATCAGGGTCACCTTCTTTTACTGTAACCTTATGCCAATTAGTTCAGATTGAGCCATGCCTTAACAAAATGGGGTTTTATATGTGCCCCAGCACAGGGCCCTCGTATTGTAATACTCCAGGACACTATTACTGCTCTTACTGGGGGTGTGAAATGATTGCCTCAAGCTGGCCAATTCCTCCGGCAAATACTGATAAGTTCTTAAAGGTTGGATGGGGACCTGTAGGATGCATTCCTCCTTCGAACCAAGGCCGCCGACTAAAACTCGGTTATCCTCGCAACCGAAACGAGCGGGACAGTGATGGCGAGTATGAATATATATTCCTTAACATAACAAACCCTGAACATAGTGGATGGTTTGTTAGAAAAACCTGGGGAATGCGATATTATCGACCGGGTGCTGATAGAGAAAGCATGTTTCTCATAAAGAAAGAAGAAGTTAAACCGACCCCTCTAGGTAGGGAGACAAAGACAGTAGAGAAGGAGAATATAATAGTAATAGAGGAAACTGTCACTGAAGCCTTGAAATCTCTGAATATTGAAGCCCCGGAATCTTTGAATCCTCTATGGGGAATTATTCTGGCTGCTTATCAAACTCTAAACTATACGCAACCCAACTTAACCATGGGTTGCTGGTTGTGTTATAATGTTAATCCACCCTTTTATGAAGCTATACGGGATAATCGTTGGTATACCATAAACAAGGAGTCTATGCCTATTCAATGTCCCTGGGAAAAGCAGAAAAGAGGGATAACTATGCAACATGTAACTGGAATAGGGACTTGTACAGGTAAAGTACCAAATTCCAAGAGACCACTTTGTGGGAATATCATACCAAGCCTTAATAAAACCACAGGATATATTATTCCCCCGAATAGAACAAAATGGATATGTTCCAGGACGGGACTTACTCCATGTGTGTATTTAAAAGTGTTTAACAGTTCCCGAGAGTATTGCATGTCAGTTACTATCATTCCAAAGATATTATATCATCAAGAAGATGTGATGTATCCTAAATCGATTTATTGGACTAGTTAAAAACCGTGTAGAGCGGGTACACCTTATGCTGCTACAGAAACATGGAACTGATGAAGAAGCTGAAATGACCTTACTAGCCCGAAAAGCGGTAACTCGATTTGATCAACAAATAAATGAGTAAAAAAAAAAAAAAGGGGGGAATTGTAATAAGTGATGGTCAAAATTTTTAATGTTGAACAAATCGAGTAGGATTCAATTGTATTATGCATATTATTGTAAGCAGTAACTGTGCTTGTGCGAGTTTGATTATGTTTTGTAGAACCTTGTAGTAGTAGTTAAAGACAATGCCATAAATAACAGGACTACCAGGTAGTGCCATAAATAACAGGACTACCAGATGGTGTCATAGATAACAGGACTCCCGGATGGTGCCACAGATAATAGGACTCCCAGATGGTGTTACAGATAACAAAGCGCTCGGATGTTGCAACAGATAACAAAAGTTCCAGAGGCGGAAATTCCCAGCACGTAAACGAACGCATAACGTATATAAGCACATACGAAAGGTTGATTTGGGGTGCCTGTTGGTGGAACTGAGCTTCCCCCGGTCACCCAGCGCTGCTTTGCCTAATTACCGCTTGCTAAATAAAATCGATTGATTGACGCAGAATTGATTTATTGGCTCTTATTTATAACAACATTGGAACCACCACATCTGCACACTACTGCATGGCCTTGTTCTGCACGAGCAGGGAAGGAACAGAAGTGGAGAAGGGTGCACCTATTTGGGAGGCAGCGCTGCCTATGGGAGTGCACAGGCTCTCACTTCTTGCTTCCCAGAAATCAATCAATCAATCAATCAATCAATACCAAAAGCTCCATATTAAGACTAAATTAGAAAAGAAAAGCCAACTTCAAGGGTCTTTCCTTGTAACTATTTTTGTCAGGCAGCTCTCTAGGAAGAAACGAGCTTTACCTGCTAGTTTTACCACAGCTTCAATGCCTTTAAAGCCACCACTTCTTACCTCTGCTGCTCCAACACAGCCCCACAGCCCAGCAAAATCATAGTGCAGGCAGAAACCTTCACCATACAAAGAGGGAGAGTCAGGAATACGTTACTCTCAAAAGCAGACACTGTCAACCACTCTTGCTCTCGCTTACCAAATTCAGACAGTGTTAGAAAACAACAAGGAAGCGAGATTCTTTTTTTATGGACCCCATTACATCGACCACTCAACATCAAGTCCAACCAGAGTCTGAACCTCCAAATAAGAAATACCATCTTAACATTTCTAGGAAAATGAAGGGCTTTGAAGTGGCAACACCATAAAATGTTCATAAAAGCACTGCCATGCAAGTCCCCAGCCCTGATCACAGACCACCTGCCCTGGTACCTAAGGCAGTGATGTTCTCAGCTGATTCACAGCCACTGATGTCTGGAAAACAGCACAAAGTCTCATGTTTTTTAGTGCCAAACGTGTAGTTTAGAACTGAAAGAGGGAAGAAAACCATCTACGGTCAGTCTGGTTTCATTCGAGGCCATCAGGACAAGTTGAGTTCACATTCACCAGGAGTCACAGCAGGTCCCACCCGTCCCTGCAGACCCCAACAGCGCTCCTGTGCAGGGTCCCGAGGAGCAGTAAGCACAGAACAAGAAACCTCCCTTCCAAAGAAGCCCCCAGCTGGCTCTTGAACCAAGCTGCACAGAGCAGCAGCTGAGAACAACCTCTGCCACAACTGCACCCGGCTCTGCCGTCTGCACAAGGAGACCAGCTCCTAAATGATCCCCAGCCCTACAGACACAGATCTTCCCCAGGGCAGGGATGAGGAAACACCAGAGTGCACGGACACCTGGTCATTCAGTTGAAGCTGCTGGGGAGAAGGACAGAGGACTAGAAAGAGACAAATGAGACGAGAGAGAAGACAGAGGAGCCCAGAGAGAAAGAAACACACAGGGAAAAGGATGGAGAGATGGAGAGACCAAGGCAAAAAGGGACAAGGAGTCGTGATGAGATAGGGAGGAAGAAACAACAGGGCTGAGGAGCAGGACAGAGGGATGGGGAGTGTGGAGGAGGAGAAGCAGGAAGGGGGTAGAGAAAGACAGGGAGGGGGATGTACAGATGGAGAGACAAAAAGAAAGGTAGGGAACAGAACAAAGGGACTGAGAAACAAAGCAAAGATCAGATCAAAATGAAGAGACCGGAAAGGGAAAACATGCAGCAATGAGTTGGAGGAAAAGGAAAAGAGGGCTGAGGAGCAGGAAAGAGGAAGAGAAGACAAGTAAAAGGCAGAGCCAGCTGGACAGGGGAGATATAGCGAAAGGGGATGGGGCCGGGAACAGGCAAAGAAGACAGAAAGACAAACGGGACAGAAAGACATCAAGAAGGAAAAGGGGCAGTAATCTGGACAGAGATGGAGAAAGAAGCAGCAGAGAAAGGGAAGACATGCAGAGAGACAGAGAGGGAGCAGGAGAGAGAAAGAACAATAAGGGTTGGGGCAGGATAGAGGTTGGGAAAAAATCCTGGGGTGGGCAGCAAGATGGAGAGGGAGTAAAAAAGAAGAGGGGCAGGAATAGGCGCAGGGAGCAGGACAGAGGGATACCGTGAGAAATGATGGGGCACGGAGCAGGACAGAGCAACAGACCAGAATGACGACAAAGAAAAACCAGGGATGGTGAGAACACAGAGGGGTGGAGACGGAGAGGGAGATACGAGAAACCCTGCACAGAGATTCAGAAGGGTGGAGGAATAGGTGAGGAAGCAGCAGAGGGACAGAGGGAGAAGAGATGAAGAGGATGAAGGGCACAGTAGGAAAGAGGAGGGAGCAGGGAGGGACTGGGACACAAAACAGGGTGAAATGTCCCCAAGGGCCCAGGACTCACCACACTTCCTGCTCTCTGCACTGCCAGGCAAGCTGTGGAGTTCAGGCACTTCTGTCTGTGAGAAATGCAGTTGTGATTCGTGCTGAGATGTTTGATGTTTACAGATACAACCAAATGAGACTCGGGCTCTGAACCTGCAAAAAAGAAAAGGTGGGTAAGTTCTATGTAAAAAGTTCTGAAACTTGTTTATGAGGTTATATTGACAGAGGGAGCTAACATTTTCAGGGTTAACCAACCACATAATAAGGGCCTACTAAAGAACTAACACTTGAAGCCACATAATGAGTATCTAGTTTAGAGCCACATGTAACCAGTTGTGTTAAGAAAAACCAGAACCTCATCGAATGCCGAGATCAGAAGTTTTACAGCACCAGCTGTAACCTTGAGGAGACAAGACAGCCAAGATTTACAGCAAAAGGGGCGCCAGTCTGGTTTCAGTCAACTTGGCAGCTTGGGAGACCCATAGAGACCATAGAGATACGTAGAGTCCCATAAAGAGCCATAGAGACCACAGAAACAATAGAGTCCCATAGAAACCCACAGAGACCATAGAGACCATAGAGTCCCATAGAGACCACAGAGACCCATAGAGACCATAGAGCCCCATATAGACCCATAGAGACTCCTCCTCAAAGCCACCAAGTGACACTGAGCAGGTGCAACAGGGGAGGGTCAAGGAGGAGACTATGGAAATGGTTCTCTGAAACTCATTTTAATGAGAATTGGGAAAGGTTATGAAAATGTACAGGCATTCCTGGGGTCATTATGAATATGTAACACCTTACTGTATTTAAGCACACCTCTTATTGTTTCAAGGTGTGCGTGTTGGGTGGAGCGAATCCCCTGCGCACCCAGCGCTGTTTTGCTTATGCTCTAATGAACCCGTTTAAGGAATACAATTAAGGAATTGGATTAAATGTTGTATATCCATAGAAAAAGCCTAAGTTATTTATTTCATTGCTTTACAACAAGTGATCGAATCTGCTATAGAAAAGTTCAACCACCTCCTGTATAGCAAAGGATAAAAGAAAGTATGGATTTTTGTTGCATCTAATCCGTAACGCAAGTACCAATTAAAAACACATTAGCAGTGGGTTCCTTAAAATATTCCCTGTGAAGGCAGTTCCTGGCACAATTATATTAGCGTTCTTACTATTTTACAGGAGAAACACAGGGCACGGCTGATTTTGCCCACGTGCAGCGCAATGATCACACGAGTGCGGTGAACCGGGTGAAAGGCCCTAGAGAAGGAAAATCAGGCTCCGTGTGCAGAGCCAAAAGAGAAACCCTTTTCAAACAGTTCAATTTTAAAAAGCTACAAGGGGTATAAAGTAGAAAAAAGAGCAGTGAATGTGTATAATGACACAATTAGATGGTTTTTCAGTTCCATGATGTGCTCTTTTACTAAAACGTGTCTGCTGGAGTGGATATCCTGGACACGAACAGGCGGGTTCCTGGTGTTGTGCCCATGGTGATTCATCCACTGTGGCCGTGGGTGTCAGGCCTTGATACAACAGACACAAAACCTTGGGAGGGAGGTGATCACAGGAAAATGCTTAAAGATAATGAGCTAGCAGACTTGGTTTAATCTTTATTTAAAGATACACATGGCTGCTGTCTTTTTTCCAGTTTAGCTAGGACGGGCTCCAACATCCAATATTAATTCTAATTACAATACATGACAAAAATTAGGGGGGAAAGCTTTATTTTTACAATGGTAAATACAGTCTAAGTCGTAATTAGGGAAACAGATAAAGGGGTGTAACAGATGAGGCACAGACTCTCTTTAAGATGTAGAGAGACACTTAATACAAACATAGGTTTGCATTTGAAACATCAGGTACCTCTGTCCTTAATGTACCGATCCCGTACCAATCCCTCTGTCCCTGATGTACCGATCCCGTATCAATCCCTCTGTCCTTAATGTACCGATCCCATACCAATCCCTCTGTCCCTGATGTACCAATCCCGTATCAATCCCTCTGTCCTTAATGTACCGATCCCATACCAATCCCTCTGTCCCTGATGTACCAATCCCGTATCAGTCCCTCTGTCCCTGATGTACCAATCCCGTATCAGTCCCTCTGTCCCTGATGGTTCATGTCCCACACAGTCCTTGCTCCTTGTGTCATTCCACCAGCACTTGTTCTCACGCTGTGACCTATATTAACATATTTCTGAGCTGTCGGTTTAAGACGGTGTAAAAACTCAGTGGGAGACTCCTCACGATCCTGTTTAATCTCAGAAGGTTTTGGCGTATTTACAGCTTTAGGCACAGCGTGTCTAATCCCGTATAAAATGCACTGTCCATACCAATGCAGCCTGTCCCCCGATATAAGGATATCAGGATCCCACCCTGGACTGACCAAGGGACAATTTTGATCTCATGTTCTCTGTGTATTCTACACCAATAGCTGTTCTTCAACAAACCTTTTACTGGTTTCCATTTCTTTCCCTGATTATCCTTTTTCAAAACAAATGGATCTGAAGGGGATAAAGACAATGCATATGTAACATTATGTATTGTGTAATATGCCTTATGTAATAGGCAATATATGATTTAAAATATATATCTTACTATATATTACATGTAGCGCATTACTATACTACACATCTCAAAGTATACCCACCTAGACCTGTGCAGCATATTAATGTTATTTACAGTGGCCGCCATTAATTACAATATTCAATCAGATTCTCCCTGGTTGACTCCCTGTTGAACAGCAAACGATCCTTTTCCAATGTCAGAAAATACAGCCCGGGGGGGATTTCTCCCGAATCCTCCTGTCGATTGTCCACTGCCTACTTCACTATCACATTAACAGACAATTGGTGAACTGTAAGTACTGGACTATAAAATCACTCAAGACAAAAGTAACAACAACAACAACAAACCACTAAAGACACAAACAATTATACAATTGCTAAGGCACAAACACCAAAATCACTAAAGGTACATTTATCAAATTACTGTTCCCTTGTTTTTCTCTTTCATTTATTGTTTTCTCATTTTTCTCTTTAATTTTTTCTTTCTTTCTCTTTCTAAGTTACCCAGTTTACCAAAATGCGCAGACGCGAATGCGCAGACCCAACGCGCTGGTGTCACCCACGTCTCGCGCAGGCAGCGTGCCAACCCAACCAGACAATGAAAGCGCCTTATCTCATTTATGGGGTTTTACCCGCGTCCCGAGCTGGTCCGAGGATCTGTGGTCCCTTCCGGGAATTCCCCGGTGCCGGCACAAGGTCCCAGAGATCCTGGGGTCCACGGGAGGTCAGGCAGATCATCCCATCCTCATCGCCAGAAAATGATACCGAAAAGTCAGCAAAACAGACTCTTTAACACTGTTTTGAAAGTGTTAAAAAGCAGGCACTTGTATTACAGCGCACTGGGGGATCACTCCTCTAATCGAGCGTGCATTCCGCTTTCCTCTGGTTTTACATATTGTGGAACTCCTCAAACAGCAAAACACGTCAACCAATGTTACAGACATCTCGTGCTCTTTCACCAGCACGTGCAGCAGCAACGAGAAATCTGGACTCTACACTTGCCCTTGCTAAATTTCCTCAGGTTATTCCCTGCCCAACTCTCCAGCCTGTCCAGGTCCCGCTGGACGGCAGCACAGCTCCCAGTGTCACCACTCCTCCCAGCTTGGTGTCACAAAACTAAGGCATCTGAAATGCCAAGGGCTTAGAATGCAATCAAACAGTGTTACTTTATTATTTTGCCCGTAAAGCGGCACGCGATAGCGAGAGAGTAAGAAAACGGGAAAGGAAAATGAAACGGGGAAAGAAGAAGGAAAAGATGGGAACGAGGACTGGTTTACCAGCAGGTGAGTTCCAAAGGCATCCCTCTGGTGTCCAGTCCCGTGGAGTCCTGACGGTCCTCCGTGGTGGCTTGGGATCCTCTGGTGGGGAGATCTCAATGACGTCCAGTCAGGAACCATCTTTATACTTCTTCACCCCCCCTCGCTCCCATTGTTTCAGGCCAATCTCCACCTTTGTTTCTCAATCCGGGCTTAACTGCACAGGCTCGAAAAGTCTTCGCCTCTCTTGCCAGCGCTTGTCTGCGCCTGCGTGGCCTGCATTCAGGGGTATCTCTCTGGTCCATCGGGTGGCCTCAGGACCCTAGGCGAGCTTCTGGGCATGCTCTTTTTTGTTGTCCTTTGTTCAAGGGAGCGGGTGGGGGACAAGGTGTGACTGAGGCTGCAGGTAAGAATCCATCTTCTGGACGGCAGTGATTGTCCCTGGGTCAGAGAGACCCGTCTAACAATCCCTTTTAGGGGGTGGGGGCTGGCTTGGCTGAAGCAGCATGCAAACTCCACACAGCAACCAGTGTTAGCAGTAGCCTTCCAGGCTGGAGACACCTGTGCACCACAATGCTTCTCCTCAGGCCTCTCTCTAAGTCACTGTCAGTCTGTTCTTGGTGGCGATGTTCAGGCAGATTCTGGTTTTGGACCGACTCTTACAGAGCTGGAGCAGATTCTGAGAGTTTGCTGTTCCAGAAAGGTTTGGCTGGTGCAGCAGCTGAGAGGTAACGGCCAGCTAGGATGGGTCCCCAGAGGGATGCTTTGGGACCGGTGGCACGTGCATCTCCCTAACCAGGCAGTAGAATGCGCTTTGGGCCCGGTAGAAGGAAGGTGGCAGAGGCAATGCATTGGAGAGGGGGCAGGCTAAAACTGGGAGTTGGATGAGGCCACCTCCTTTAGCAAGTGAGTCACTGAACAGCTCACAAGCACTGTAATAGCACACCTTGAGAGAAACTTGGTTGTCACTAAAGGGGAAAACGGTAGATTCTATTGCTGAAAACGGACTGTGTGGTTTTGTGAATGTGGCTTCAGCCTATTTCTTCAAAGGAGACTCATACCTACTTAAGAAAACTCATGACGATCATGTTGAAAACAAAGAATCAGCGTGGTGAGGCTGTCGAGTGGCCCTTGGTTTGTCCTGCAAACAACCTCTGAATGCGGATTCTTGCAGGTGTAGCGGAGCAGGCAGCAGCATCTGAGTAAAGCTCTGGGGGACCGGGTCCTGTGTGCTGGGGACAGCTTCCCTCGCCATTCTCTGCTCCCTCCTCCTTCAAGCAGGGGCTGCCCCAGCCGTGCACAGCCAGTCCCAGCCAGGCCCGGAGGTGGGTGTCTCCATGACAACCGCCTGGCTCTGTGACGTCATAACCAGAGGCCATTGTGACGCGGGGGTCCCCGCCCTGACCGTGGGGGTATTTAAGGAGCGAGAGCCCTGGGGTGCTCACTCCCAGGAGAGCAGCTTCTCAGGAGCAGCAGCTTCTCAGGAGGCAGCAGCTTCTCACGAGGCAGCATCTCCCCTGGGTGCCCGTTGCAGCTCTTTGATAGAGGAGACCCAAGATGCCAACTGACAAGGAGGTGTCCTGCTCCTCCTCCTGCCCGCAGATCAGCCACAGCCTGGGCCAGCACACCCTCCAGAGCACCTGGGTCACCCCCTCGGTCCAGGAGCACTTGCAGGACCACCATAAAGGTCCCCAGGAGGGGTCTGGCTGGCCTCGCAGCACCAACAGCGAGGCAGCAGCAGAGGCAGAGTGCCCGGCACCTGCCCCACAGGGCCCCACAGCCGACGACGCGGCTCTGTGGGACACAGCCCAGCGCATCGTCAGTGAGGCCGTGCGCAGGGCTGTGGCTCAGATCATGGCAGCTGGCCAGGAACCAGAGGAACAGCAGGACCTGGCCCAGCACATGGACCTGCAAGATGAGAACAGCAAAGAGGCGTGCCAGGGCGGAGACACCATCCACAGCACCTGGATCAACCCCTCGGTCCAGGAGCACCTCCGGGACGTCCCTGCAGGTCCCCAGGAGGGGTCTGGCTTGCCCAGCTGCACAGACACGGAGGCGGCAGCAGAGGCAGAGCGCCCAGCACCTGCCCAGCACAGCCCCACAGAGGACGATGTGGACCTGTCAGACATTGTGGAGTACATCATCAGTGAGGCCGTGCGCAGGGCTGAGGCTGAGATCCAGGGACCTGGCCAGCAACCGGTAGAACAGCAGGACCTGGCCCAATGCACAGATGTTCCAATGGCAGCACCAGCACCTGCAGGACTTGAAGCCATTGAGGCTCATTTGGCAGGAGAGGATGAGAGACAGGCCAGCACAGCCCCTCTCGTCCCAGCTGCAAAGGAAGAAGAGGAGAACACGGTTTCTCCAATGTCTGCAGAGCATGGGGGAGAGACCAGCGCAGACATTGCCTGCCCAGCGCAGGGCCCGGCTCCACGGCGACGGCCTTCCCGGTTCAGGAGGGCGCTCCGGGCTCTGCGCAGGGCTTTCCGCTGCAGCTGCACTGCGGGACAGCAAGAGGAGTAGAGCTGCGACCGCGGCGTTCACCTGCTCTGAGGACATGGTGCTGCCAGCCTCTGCTCGGCCTTGGATTGTTTTCAAAATCAATAAAGCCAAAAAAAAAAAAAAAAAGACAAGTTTTCCCCCTGTGCTCCTCTGTTCCTGCTCCATCTCGGGACAAAGAAGGCTGCAGGAAATCTCTGTCCTCGGGGTGTCCCGGCCTTGGTTGCCGGAAGCCCTGGGATGGTGCTGCCGCAAGCCGGCAGTCTGGCTGGATCCCCCTCAAGCTCCCTTCCCACCCGCCTGTCTCCAGTTCCAGTCCAGGACTTGGAACATTTGAGATCTATTGCCGACTTGGCCTGGTTGACCTGCACCGTACGGCATCCCCTTCGTCTCACAAGGAACCTCCCCATTGCAGGGGTGTTTCGGAGCACCTACATGAGCTGATACAGGCGAGACCCTCCAAACCCGCATGTGGTCCCTCTCCTCCACCGAGGGACTTCCAAGTCAGGAAGAGCCGGCTGCTCGCTCCCTTGCTGGAAATCTGAGCCATGACCCATCTCTGCACAAGGCTCTGATGCACAAGGCTGCCAGCATCACAAGAGCACGTTCAGGCCTGAGACACCGGGGAGAAGCGCCGCAAACAGTGCTGGTCTTGACCAGAAATCCACCTGCTCAGAGCTTCGTCCCAGATGCGATTTACTCTGCCCTGGGTTTCTGGGGCCCAGAAATGGAGGGAGGCTCAGGTATAAACCCAGTTAGCCAAGAGCCTCAGCAGCTGCTGATCCCTGTGTGGCGCATTGCAAACCAGCCATGGCTGTCTGTGGCTGCTGCATGACCCGGGCTGCAGCCTTCGCAGCATCCTCCTCTTCCCCAGCACCCCCGTCCCAGTGTAGGCTACGAAGCCATTGGACTTGTTGACAGTAGTTTACCAACAGTAATTTGCCAACAGGAGGAGTTCTTGCTAAATTAACAGCAAAAGCCATGCTGAAAAATGCAAGGGAGCAATGAGGGAGGGCTGGAGTCGTGCTCGGGAGCTGTGTCTGTGCGGGAAGGTTTATGTGTCTCGCTGGGTAGTGCCCAGAGAGTTGGTCTGATCGCACCGCAGAGCTCCCGGAGACATCAATCTGTTTGCTTCTTTCCTACACCAAGCTTTAAAGGCTGGTTTTGATAGTCAAATGGGATTCAAACGTAACGTTCCTCCAAGGAGGCCTTGGGTAAGTCATTTCCCAAAATTCCAACTTCTTTTCCCAGGGAGGCTGAATTTCCTCCATAGCAATCAAATGATCAGGTTTTGCACAGGAGAGTTGCTGTGGTTCTAAGCGTCTTTATTTTGTCTATGCTGCCTTAAAGAAGCAGCTGATCTGCCTTTTGCTTTTGGTGATGGAAGTCGGGAATGGCCAGCGCTGTGCTTCATGTCAGGATGGTTTCATTCTCGTCTTATTGAAACTGAACTTTTGCTGGATGCAACTCCAAGAAAATGCCTCAGCCTCTTTCAGGGCCCTGCTTTTTAGTCCGCTCTCAACATCACCGGCAAAGAGCTGCTGCTTCTCTTCTGCACTGGATGTTTGGACATCTCTTTGCTAGAGGAACAAGGTCCCTTCGATCAAGAGACTGAAGCAGAAACATCAGAAATTGACATTCCTCCAAGTTTTCCCCCAGTGCCTCAAGTTCCAAAGCAAAGAGAAGGGCATGGCGGTGGTGCCATTTTCTACCCCAGGGATAAAATTGTGGCAGGAATCATAGTATGGAACATCTTCTACAGGATGCCTATTGCCGGCAAGGTCAGTGCAGGACTGGTGTGCTGAACAGTGAGTCTTGCTTAGATTGGGGATTTTCTTGTGGAAAAATCCATCTGCCCATTTAAAATGATGAAAAAGAAATGGAGATGCTCTGTTTGGTACGATACTTGCAAGAAACTTGTAGGTTGGTTGTGCTTTAGTTGTTAGCAGTGCAGGTCAGAGCGGCTTCACAGTATCACAGTATGTTTGGGATTGGAAGGGACCTCAAAAGCTCATCCAGTCCAATCCCCCTGCTGGAGCAGGAACGCCCAGGTGAGGTTGCACAGGAACATGTCCAGGCGGGTTTTGAATGTCTGCAGAGAAGGAGACTCCACAACCTCCCTGGGCATCCTGTTCCAGTGCTCTGTCACCCTTACTGAGAGAAGGTTTTTCTCAAATTTAAGTGGAACCTCTTGTGTTCCAGCTTGATCCCATTGCCCTTGTCCTATCATTGTTTGCGACCGAGAAGAGCCTGACTCTGTCCTCGTGGCACTCTCCCTTTATATATTTATAAGCGTTCACCCCTCAGTCTCCTTCAAACTAAAGAGCCCCAGCTCCCTCAGCCTTTCTTCATAAGGGAGGTGCTCCACTCCCTTAATCATCTTTGTTGCCCTACGCTGGACCCTCTCCAGCAGTTCCCTGTCCTTCTGGAACTGAGGGGCCCAGAACTGGACACAGTATTCCAGATGGGGTCTCACCAGGGTGGAGTAGAGGGGAAGGAGGACCTCTCTCGATCTACTAACCACCCCCCTTGTAATACACCCCAGGATGCCATTGGCCTTCCTGGCCACAAGGGCCCAGTGCTGGCTCATGGTCATCCTGTTGTCCACCAGGACCCCCAGGTCCCTTTCCCCTACACTGATCTCTAATATGTAATTTCCCAACCTATACTGGAACCTGGGCTTGTTCCTGCCCAGATGCAGGACTCTACACTTGTCCTTGTTAAATTTTATCAGGTTATTCCCCACCCAACTCTCCAGCCTGTCCAGGTCCCGCTGGATGGCGTCACAGCTTCCAGTGTCACCACTCCTCCCAGCTTGGTGTCATCAGCAAACTTGCTGATAGTACACTCTATTCCCTCGTCCAAATCGTTAATGAATATATTGAATAATATTGGCCCCAGTACTGACCCCTGAGGCACTCCACTAGATACTGGCCTCCAACTAGACTCCGCTGCATTGACGACCACTCTCTGGCTTCTCTCCTTAAGCCAGTTTGCAACCCACCTCACTACTCTATTGTCTAGACCACACCTCCTCAATTTAGCTGTGAGGATGCTGTGGGAGACCAAATACTTTCACAATATGCCTGGATACATTTAGTTTTCAAGGACAGCGTCTGCGAGTACGCAGCTGAGGAAAACATGCAGGCCGACTCAGTGTGAGTGATGAAGCATGATTCAACTTTATTGCCCGAAATAGCGCGTATTTATACCAAACACAGTAATTATGCATACTTGTCTCTACCTAATAGGCTTTGCACTAAAAAGGTTACGTTTACTTCCTCCACCTACTTGGGTTTAGTTAACTATGCACATTCCGCATTCCTCTGACCCTTATCTCTTCAAGAACAATCCGCATTCCTCTGACCCTTATCTCTTCAAGAACAGACCCCATTCCTCTGACCCTTATCTCTTCAAGGATATGCAGACCCTGCCTTAGTCAGTACTTTTCCATTTCCCCCTTCCCCACGCCCTAATATTCAAGCTAGCTAAGGCCTAGTTATGTCAACTAAAATGGGCTCTGCTCGTACACTTGCTCGGTGGACTCATGTCCACGCTCCTTGAACCAATCCCTGACAAGGGTCCTCCAGGCACAGCAATGGTTCACATCAAAACACAAGTAAAACTCCAAAAGGAATGGAAGGTCATCAAGATAAGCTGTTGCTACTTCAGAAACAGCTAAAGGATAATCCTAAATACTGTGAGACTACTACTGAATTTAGTAAGACAAGGTGTAGGTAGACCTGAGATGTCTCCGTGTCTTTGCATCAGATGTCACCAGCAAAGTCTTCCAGGCCTTTGTGCTTTCAGCCAGGACTCTGGAGGACAACAACTGTGGTGGATGGGGATCAGTCCAGGGGTTTCATGAGCAAACTGCAGCCTTACCAGCCCTTGGGACCAGAGGGTTTGCATCCAAGAGTGCTGGGAGAGTGTTTTTCCCCAGTTGATGCTGGTCTGGTATGAACCCAGAAAGAAATGCACTCAGACTCTGAGGTATTGTTTAAAATGCTGTTCATTAGGTCTGGCTCTACAAGAGGGCTATCACAGAGGCAATCTGTGTCCCTCTGGATGGTGGAAACCCACGTGGTGTAGCACTGAACAAGCTTCTGAACATCCACTGCCAGGAGGTGCCCCATGTCTTGTCAAAGCACTGTGACATTTTTGGATGATATGAGGTGAGGTGGGGCAGCTTGCTGAGCTGTGGTGTTTCAGCTGAAGGATACAGGGTCTGCTGGAGAGAGTCTCAGGGAGGGTAGGACAGAGGGATCCCCCTGTGTGAAGGATCAGCTCAGATATATGGAGCTGCTCAATGACATGGGCAACAGGTTGATTTATCTTGTGTGAGTGAGGATGACAGAGAAGTTGGTGAGGATGACACTGTTTCGGCAGTGAGCACTTTGAAGATGTGATAGCAGAATTCCCCCATGGATACCGATGCAGAGTGTCTCCTGAGGAGGTGTGGACAGACAGGAAAAGCAGATTCAACTCCAGCAGGTCCCCACCACAGATGGGCTGTGTCCATCCGTGCCAGCCCCTCTCCTCAGACCAGAACAAGAGTCCTGCTCCAGCAACAGAGCAGCCTGACCCAAAGGAGTGTCTGCAGAAAGAGGTTTCTCTTCCTCCTGGACTCCTCCCTGCAGGCACAGAAATGCTCCCTTGCTCTTCTCCAGGGACATCCCTTTCCCCAGGTGAGGGTGTCCAGCCTGGCCTGGCCGGCTGGTCCCGGTTCCCTCCCTGTGCTCCCCACAGGGCCCTGAGCTGGCGATGCTGCTCTGCAGAGCGAGGGGCTGTGGTGCCCTGGGGCCATGGGCTGACTCTGCTCTGGCCACGCTGGTTGGGCTGGGAAACAGAGCCAGCTGGATGAGGATCACTGCTGCTGAGCCCTTGCCATCTTTCCAGCTGGCTCAGGAGCCCAGGACAAGGCTGGGCAGGACCATGGGGTGTCTCTCATGGCACCAAGGGCAGGGGAGGGCTGAACCAAGATGGTGTCCTGAAACATCCTCCAGTCTGACATCTTTTGGCATCCTGGCTCCTCACAGCCTGTCCTGGCATTGAAGGGCCCTTGTTACCCTGTGCCCTCCTCAGGTTCACCTCTTCCTCTGGGACACCTTGCATGATCACTCCTTTTACCAGGACTGTTTTGTTTAACCCAGCAGGCAGCTGAACATCACACACAGCCCTTCTCTTACTCCCTCCAGCCCAGTGGGATGGGAGAGGCAATCAGGCAAGAAAGAAACATCTTGGGTTAAAATGAAGACAGTTTAATGAGACAGAAAGGCAAAACAATAACAATAGCAACAATAGCAATAGCTACAATAGCTACAATAGCTACAACAGCTACAATAGCTACAACAGCTACAACAAATATAATATAATAATGATAATAAATAAAATAATTATAGTAATAGTAATTATAATAATAACGATGGCAGTAGTAATAGTAGTAATTGCAAAAATGGTAATAATAATAACAGGAGATATAAACCAAGTCACGCACAATGCAATTGCTCACAACCCATCGAGCGACACCCAGCCAGATCCCAAACAGCGGTCCCCCAGATAACTTTTCTCTAGTTTACACACCAAGCATGACATCATACGGTGTGGAACATCCCTTTGGCCACTTGGGCCAGCTGTCCTGCCTGTGCCCCTCCCAGCTTCTTGTGCATCTCCAGCCTCCTTGCTGAAAAGTCCTTGGTTTGGGATAAACATGGCTTAGCAACAACCAAAACATCCCTGTGCTAGCAACATTCTTCTCAGATTAAATCCAACACACTGCACTCTACCAGCTACTAGGAAGAAAATTAACTCTCTCCCAGCTGAAACCAGGACAGTGCCCCCCCTTATTCTGTACCATCTGTGTTGTGCCCGGGTCCCACACTCTCCAATACATTCCAGTTAATCAACAGCACTTTCCTATCTCTGGATATACACACAGATCTCATTCCTCAGTCTATAGGCCACGCCTCTGAAATGTCCAATGAGTTCATGTGGTCCATGGCTTTGGGCTCCAGGGGTCATAAGAGTCTTTCAGGACAGGAGAGATGGTCTTTGCTGTTGGACTGTTGTGTCCTGTGTCCAGAGCTCGTAGCTGGTGTATCTGTCACAGCCAGGGACAGGGTGTGAGTCTGGGTGGGCAGCGAGTGGCACCTCAGGGAGATCCTCTGACAGTGCCTGGCAGCTCCACTCCTCTCCAGGATGCATCTGCCACTGCTGGTGGGACAGCGCCAGGCAGATCAGGCACAGACGTGGCCCTGTCTTTTGGGATGTGTGCGACCAAGAAGGGAGCTCTTCATCCAGGCCTTGGTACCTCACAAATCCCCCTGGGACCCTGAGCTAAACCCCAACCCCAACCACTTCCACTGACACCACTCCCTAAACCCTAACCCTAACACTTATCCATCCCTAACCCTAATCCTAATCCCTGCACTTAAAATTTACCCTAGACCTAGCATTCACCTAAAACCAACCATAACATTAACCCAACCACCACCCTACCCGTACCTCTTGCCCAAAATCTAACCTAAACCTATATCCCCCCTAACCCTAACACAAACCCTAACCCTAACCTTACCCTAACTCTTACCTGAAATATCACCCTAATGTGACCTAACCCTAAACCATAACCCTAGCCTAACCCTAAAACTAACCCTAACCCATCATACTAACACTAGGCCTAAACCAAAAACTAAACAAAACCAAGCCCTAACCCTAAATCCTAACCTGCAACTCTTACAACTGACTCTAACCCTAAAATATCCCTAATTCAAACCTTAACCCACTAACATAGCGCTAATGCTATCCCAACCCCTAACCCCTAAACCTAACCCCTTACATTAATCCTAACGACTTACACTAACACTACCCCCTAACCACTAACCAGAACTGCAACCCTTAATGCCAACCCCAACCTCCATCTCCAATAGAAATCGAAAACCTAACTCTGACCATTCCACTAACACTACTGCCTAATGCTAACCCTAACGCTAACCCCATCCCTAACTCTAACCTAAACCTAAAGCTAAAATGTAATCCTAACTCTAACCCAAAACATAAAACTAACCCCTAACGCTAACTTCAACCCTACATTCTAACCCTCCTCTAAACCTAATCTAACTCTAATACTTACCCATAATCCTAACCATAATCCTACCCTTTACACCTAGTATTAAAACCTAACACTGACTGCTTACACTAACAATATTCACTAACTCCTAAGCCTAATCCTAACAGTAAGCCTAACCCTAACCTGAAAATTAACCCCTAACCCTATCTCAAATGCCTAACCCCAAGCACTAACCATAGGCCCTTACCCCGAAACCTAACCTTTAATCCTGACCCTGACTCTAACTCTATTCCCTAACCCTAATCTAAACCTAACCCTAAACCTTATCCAACACTAACCCTTATCTAAATGATAACCCTAGTGCTAACGCTAACTCTAAATGCAATCCTAACTCTTAAACCTAACTTAACCCTTAAACTAAGCCCTAACTTGTACCCTAACACTAACCTCAGCTGTAATTCCTAACCCTAACTCCAATTCTAACCCTAAACATCTAACGCTAACTCTACCCCTAACCAAAACCGTAACACCAGACCCTAACCCTAACCCTTCCCCCAACTGGTAATGCCAACTCTAACCCTAACCATCATCTAACCCTAGCTGAAACCCTAATCCTAAATCATAACTGCTAACCCTAACCCTAACTCATAACTGCTAACCCTAACCCCATCCTTAACTATAATACTCATTCCCTAATCACTAACCCTTCCCCTAACCCATAAAACTAACCCCTAACCATAACCACATATATGAACATTCATTGCTAAACCTCAACCCTGATCCTAACCTCTAAACCATAACTCTAACCCTAACCTAATCTCTACCCCCATCCCCAAACCCTAACCCTATTCACAACCTAATCCTAACTGTAAGCCTACCCCCTAACACCTATCTCTAAAAAAAAACTAACCATAATGCTTAACCCATACCCTCACTCTAATCCTAAATCAAAGCCTGAGTCTAAGCCTAAACTCAAACTAAACTAAAATCATAAACCTAAATCTAAATCTAAACTTAACCCTAACCCAATCACTGTCCCTAACCCATACACCTAACCTCTAAACCTAACCACTTCAACTGACCCTAACACTACACCCTAACCCCCAAACCTAACACTATTCCAACCCTTACCCTAACCTTAATCCTAACCCCTACCACTAATTCTAACCATAAATCTAAAACTGAGCCCTAACCCTGACTCTAACTCTAACAGTAACCCTAAACTCTAACCCCAATACTAAACTCTAACCCTAAGCTAACACTAACTCTATCACTAACCTAACCTTAATGGTAAGCCGTAACTAACCTAACCTAACCTAACGCTAACACAGACCCAACACTAACCCTAACTCTAACCTGAAATCTCCACCTAACCCCTAAATTCACCTCTAACCCAAACCTTAAACCTAAACATAACCCTAATCTAATCCTAGCCCCATTCATATCCCTAACCCATGAACCCAGCCACCAACCGTAAGCACTTAGACTAAAATTAACACTAACCCAACCCCAATATCTAACCCTAACCATTAACTCAACCTCTAAGCCTAACCCTAAAGCCTAACCTAAACCTAGCCCTAATCTAATGCTAAATCCTAACCCATCATTCTAAGACTATCTATAACCCTAAGCCCCTATCCCAAAAATAACACTAACACTACCTCTAACCCTAACCCAGTGTCCTAAACCTAACCCTTCAATATAAATCTAAAACTCCCTAAGCCGTAACCCTAACACTTATCCATCCCTTACCCTAACCATAATCCTAACCCCTAAACCTAAAACTTACCCTACACCTAGCATTCACCTAAGCAGAACATTCACCCAAACACCACCCTAACCCTACCTCTTGCACAAAATCTAACCTAAACCAAACCCCCCCCTCAACCCGAAAACTAACCCTAGTATAACCCAAAACCTAAACCTAACCCTAAACCTAAGCCTATCCCTACCCCAACCTTAACCACTTACTCTAAAACTAACCCTAACTCTACCCTTACCCTAACTCGAACCACTGAAATCTTACCCTAATGCGACCTCTAACCCTAACCCATAACCATAGCCTAACCCTAAAACTAACCCTAACCCATCATACTAACACCAGCCTTAAACCAAACACTACACTAAACCAAGCCCTAACCCTAAATCCTAACCTGCAACTCTTACAACTGACTCTAACCCTAAACTAACCCTAATTCAAACCCTAACCCATTATCCTAACCCTAAAGCTATCCCGACCCCTAACCCCTAAACCTAACTCCTTACACTAATCCTAATGACTTACACTAACACTACCCCCTAACCACTAACCAGAACTGCAACCCGTAATGCCAAAACCAACCTCCATCTCCAATAGAAATCTAAAACCTAACTCTGACCATTCCACTATCACTACTGCCTAACGCTAACCCTAACCCTAATGCTAACCCCATCCCTAACTCTAACCTAAATCTAAAGCTAAAACATAATCCTAACTCTAACCGAAAACATAAAACTAACCCCTAATGCTAACTCCAACGCTACATTCTAACCCTCTTCTAAACCTAATCTAACTCTAATACTTACCCATAAGCCTAACTCTAACCCTAGTCCTACCCTTCAACCCTAATATTAAAACCTAACCCTAACTGCTTACACTAACACTATTCCCTAACTCTGAAACCTAATCCTTACCTCTAACACTAACTATATCCGAACACTAATCTAATCCTAACTAGTAACCTCATCCAAACCCCTAACCATAAGTCTAACTGGAAACACCATCCCCTAACTCTAATCTAACCCCAGCCCTAAATCTAATCTGAAACTTAACCCTAATTCAAACCCTAAATCCTAAAACTAACCCCTAACCTTAACCACTTCCACTGACACAACTCCCTGGCCCCTAAACCTAACCTGAACTGTAAATCTAAAACAAACTACTAACCCTAACTCTAACCAAACCCAAAATGTAAATCCAAACCCTAAACCTAAATCTAACCCTAGTACCTAAACCTACTCCTAACCACTTCCACTACTCCGTACCCCCAACCCGTAACACTAACGCAACATTTACCAAAAGCCTAATCCTTATCCTAAACCCTAAACCTGAAGCTAATCTGCACCTCAAACCCCTGTCCCAAAACCTAACTCTACCCCCAATCCCAAACCCTAACTGCAACCCTAACCCATCATTCTAACCTTAACCCTATCCCCACCCCTAACCTTACCCCCTTACAGTAACCCTAATCACTTAGAATAACGCTACTCCCTAACCCCTAACCCTAAATAAACCCCTACCACCAACCCTAACACTAACCTAAAACTAATCTAACTGTAACCCCAAGCCCTTACCCCAATTCTAACCCTAACCCTAACTCCTAACCCTAACTGTAAATCTAAAACTAACCACTAACCCTAACTCTAACCTGAACACTAACCAAACCCAAATGCAAATCCAAACCCTAAACCTAAATCTAACCCTAGTACCTAAACCTACTCCCAACCACTTTCACTACTCCGTATCCCCAACCCGTAACACTAACCCCACACTATTCCCTAACCCCTAACCTTAATCCTTACCTCTAACACTAACCCTAATACTAACCTTTACCACTAACCACATCCCTACCCATAAACCCTAAACCTAATCCTAAACAAACCCTAATAATAATCCTAACACTACCTCTAACACCTATCCCTAAATATAAACCTCTAATGTTAGTCCAATCACTGTAATCCTAAAGCAAAGGCTAAATCTAAGACCAACCTCTAACCCTAACTCTAAAACTAACTCAATGCCCTAACCCTGATTCTAACCCTAAATCCTTAATCTAACCCTACCCCTAAATCTAATCCCAAAAGTTAACTCTACCCCTAAGAAAACTCCGGAACCCCTAATGCTAACCCTAATCCAACCATTACCCTAAACCAAATCCTAAAACTTAAGCCTAAATGTAAACCTAAGTACTAATCCTAAATCTAATCCTAAAATTTAAGACAAAGCCCTAACTCTAACCCTAAGACTAACATCACATAAATAGAAATCCAAACCCTAACCTAACAATACCCCCAACCCAAAATCTAACGCTAACATCAAACGCTAACTCTAACCTTTCTCCCTAACTGGTAACGCTACCCAATCACTGACTCTAATCTAACCCTAAAAGGAACTATAACCCTAAACCTAAGTCCTAACCACTTATCCTAGCCATAATCTTATCCTTCAATCTAACCCTAATTTTTCTCCCTAATACGTAAGCCTAACACCAACCCCCTAAAGCTGACTCTAAAGCTCAGCCCTAAACCTTAACCATTACCTTAGCCAGTAACCATCATTCTAAACCTCACCCTTACTTGAGCAATAACCCCTAAAACCTGAAACTAACCCTACCTAACCCTAACCAGTTCCACTAACCGTAACATTGCTCCCTAACACAAACCCAACACTTATGATAACTATAATGCTGACCCATAACACTAACTATAACCTTAATGGTAAGCCTAAACCCTAATACTAACTCTAACCCTAACTTGAAACCTAGTCCTAACACTAAACCTAAACCCTAACCTTAACCTAACCATAACCCTATCACTAACCTAACTATAACCATAACCCTTAAAACAGCCTAACCCAACACTAAGCCTAACATGAAATCTAACCCTAACCTGACCTCTAAACAGAATCCTAACCCTAACTCTAACCCTAAGTCTAGCCTCACCCCTAAACCTAATCTCCTATGCTAATCTTAACCATTTACAATAACATTACTCCCTAACCATGAACCCGAACCCCTAACTCCAACAGAATTCTAAAACCTAACCCTAACCACCTTTTCTAACACTACTGCCTAACCCCTAAACTTTAAACTAATCTAACCCTTACCCTAATCTTAATTATAATTCCTACCCCTAACTCTAAGCCCAACCCCTAACTCTTATCCCAAACCCCAACCCTTACAACCTAAGCTACTCCTAACTATGTCCACTAATGCTACTCCCTCAACCCTAAGCCTAACCCTAAATTCTACCCAATTATCTTCAGCCTAATGGAACGCTAATGCAAACCCCTAACTCTAACCCTAACCCTGACTCTAAACATAACCCTAACCCTAGCCCTACCTCCTAAAACTAACCCCTAACCCTAACCACTTCCACTGACGCTACTCTTGAACTCTAACACTAATCAAATCCTACCCCTAATACTTGAACACCTAAGCCAAACCCCAATGCAAACACATACCCGAACCTCAAACCCTACCTCCCAGATTAATCCCTAGCTCCTAACTCTAGCACTAACCATAACTCCTCACCCTAAAGCCTAACTCTAACACATACCCCTAACCCTAAACCTCATCTAACTCAAACACAGGAATTCTAATCCTAACTCTGACCACTTGCCCTAAGTTTAACCCTATTTCTAACCCTAAATGTAACCCTTCCCCCTAACCCTAGATCAAACCCCTAACCCCAGAATCTAACCCAACTCCCTAATTCCTAAGCCTAACCCTAACTGTAACTCCTAACACTTACCTTTACCCTAAATCTAACCCTAGACCTTAATCCTACCACGTAACCCTAACCTAAACCTCATATAACCTAAACACAAACTCCTAACCCTAACCCTTAACGCTATACTCTAACCTCTTGCCCAAAATTTAATCCCAACTCTAAGACTAACTCTAACCCAAAACCTGACCCATAACCCTCACTCAAAACCCTAACCCCAAACACTAACCATGCTCCATAAGCCTATCCCAAACTCTAACCCTAACTCTAGCCCCTAACCCAAAACCTTATCTAACACTAACCCTCAACCTTATCTAAAACCTAACCCTTATCTAAATGCTAAACCTAAACCTAATCCTAACCCTAACTCTCAATCTAACACTAACTTGACCCTTAAATTAAGCCCTAATTTTTACCCTAACTCTAACCTTTAGTGTAAATCCTGACCCTAAGACTAAACCTGAAACCTAATGCTAACTCTAGCCCTTACCAAAGCCCTAACACCAAACCCTAACAATAACCCTAATCTAACCCTAAGCCTAACTATAACCATAACCCTAAGTCCTAACTGCTTACTATAACCCTATCCTTAACTCTACTTCTAACTCTAACCACAAAAGCAAACCCCTAACACTTATTCTAAACCTAACTCCTGAAACTTAACCCCAACCCTAGCTTGCAAGCCTAATTCTAAACCTCATACTTACTTTAACAATAACCCCTACACCTTAACACTAACCCATATTCTATCCCTACAACTAAAATTAATTCTTTTCCCTAACGCTAAGTCTAACCCTACCTCTAATTAGAACTCAAAAACTAACCACTAACCCTAATCGCAAACCCTAATCCTAACTATAACCCTAACGCCTAAACCTGCCTGTAATCTAAACCTAACCTGAAACCTTACCTAATGCTAACTCTAACTCTACACCCAAACCCCTAACCCGTATCTAAGCCTCACCACACACCTTATCTCAACCTAACACTAATCCTAATCCCTAACTGGTAACTCTAATCCTGACCCTGTGCTTTACCCAAAGCCCTATCCCTACATCTGTCAAAACACTAGCCCCCTCTGGCGCTAATACAAACCTAATCCTAACCTGTAGCACTAATTCTCAACCTAACATATCCTCTAACCCTAGCCCCTAACCCTAACACTGAAACCTAACCCTAAACACTAATCCTAACTCTAAACCTAACTAATACACACTAGCCAAGAAACAATCACCAACAAATGATAACCCTAAGCAAAACTCTGATCTTGGTCCTAACCACTAACCTCAGCTCTACCTCAAATTTCAACCCTTACTCTAACCATCGCTCTAACACTAACTCTTAACCCTAACCACTATTCCAAGCACTACCAGACCCCTAATCCTAAACCCAACCGAAAATGTAACCATTTCCCTTATCCACAAATCCTATCACTAACTACAATGCTAATTCCTCATCCCTAACCCTACCCTAATCCTAACCACTAACACTAACTCTAAACCTAAACCATAAACCTACCTCTAACCAAAACCCAACCTTAACTCTGTCCCTACCCCTATCCCTAACTACTTACCATAATACTCTTCACTAACCCCTAACACTCATCTAACCCTAACTCTAACCCTAGCACCTAACAGCAAACTCTAATCCTAATCCTAACCCATAAACCCAACTTTAACCCTATCACTAACTCAAACCCTAAACACTAAACCTAAACCCAAGCCTTCATTCTAACCCTTACCCACAATCTGTAACCCTAATGCTAAACCTAATTCTAACCCTGAGCAGCACTATTCTGTCTCCTCCATCTCCTCCTTTTCTTCCTCTTGAGGGGGCAGACGGGCTCTGTGTCCAGACAGGTCCTGGGGCCTGACACTTGCACCATGGGCCTGATCTTTCAGTGCTGACAGCTGGTGGCCTCCCTGCCACCGCTGGGACCCTTGCCTGCCACCTCCTTCCTCGCAGGGGACACTGAGCCCTCCTGTGAGATTCTTCTTCCCTGGGGGCTGGAGACTTGATCCTTGTCCTTCACAGCCAGAGCACAGGGGCTGCTGTCTGCTCCACGGTGCTGCTTACACTGACACTTTCTGGAGGAACCAGGGGTGACCTGGCTGGGCTCCTGCTCGCTGCTGCAGGGAGGAAGGTGGTGCGAAGGGTGGGCAGTGGAACAGCTGGTCACGGGGAGGCTGGGAGCCAAAGGGCTGAGCTGAGGATGAAGCTGAAGGTCAGCTTTTCATGATTTGGCCAACGGAGAGCAGATGAGGACAGCCTGCAGAACAGGAAAAGAGGCGGACATGATCTGAAGGCCAGGTCAGGAGCAGGAGCCCCAATCTTCCTCCACACTCCACAGCGCACAAGCACAGCACCCAACTGCTACCATCTTAGCCAATCCAAGAGAACAGGAGAGGTGGCTGCTGAAATCACTGCCCCGGGCCACCTGCCATGTCAGACAGTTGCCTCGTGGACTACTGGCCTTGCTGCCGTGCAGGAGCCTGGGAGCGACTGGCGCCACTTACCTCGACTTGCCAACAGGCCAAGGAGTTGGGGTGGGTGGTGTCCATGGGGTAGGTGTGGTTGGCAAATTGTGAATGAGGTGGTGTGCAATGGTCACTTCTGCTCGCCTTCCACAGGATGCTGCGCTGCAGTTATTGACATGGAAAAAACCAACAAACTTGGTGATCTAAAGAAAAGATTAGAAACGAAAAAAGGAAGGAAGGACATATAAACAACAGAAACGCCAGCGTACTGTCCTGAGCCCTGGTTGCACAGCGGCGCCCAGAGGGCCGGTCACAGCCCATGCCTGGGGAGGAGGAGACTCTGCAGCCTCCAGCTGGGGAGTCACCTGCTCCCATCGCTCCAGGGGACAAGACACTCAGAGAAGATTGGTGAGGCCACCCCGCTCCAGGGACTGGCACAGCCGCCCCTCTGTTCTGAGCAAGAAGACAGGAGGCATCTCTCCAGCCTTAATCAGAGAAGGGAACAACAGCGGGGACCTGGCCCTGTACCCCAAACCAGAGCAACTGCTGCAGCCCTGGGGCTGAGGGGCTCTCCCCGTCTGCCTCCAGCTTAGCAAGACACGCAGCATTCCGTCTACACTCTCCCCAACACAATCTCCAGCTCAGAAGACACAAGGCACCTATTGAAGACTCCAGGCAGAAGCTCAGACTCACTTTTTGGCAGAAAGCACCAGCTTCATGGCTGGTGGTGGTGACATGGTGATGTTCAGCTCCAGAGCAGCACTGGCCAACAGGGACGATTTCAATGTTGCCAGTTTGGAGTCTTTGGGTGCAGCCATCTTGGTGCTGGAGCCAGTAGGGAGGTCCATGCCACGGCCTGATTCCTGAGAGGTGCAGAAGCTGCTGGTTCCACCCTGGGCCTTCTGGGACGCTTTGGGCAGATCCCCGCTGTGCCGTGCACTGGGCTGGCAGCATCGCTGCTGCAGGAGTCCTTCTCCAGGGTCTCAGCATTCTCCCCACTGCCCCTGGGCTCCTGGCTGGGGATGGGCTCCAGCAGCAGCTTGGGTGAGGTGGGTGGCTGCTTGCTCTCCCAGGAGCTCTGCCAGGACAGCTCTGCTTTGGCCCCACTTGTGTTGCTGGTGTTGCAGGAGCTCTGAACTGTTCTGGGCACAGGAGACAGCTGCAGGAGGGCGAGCAGCTTTTTGGGCCTCCAGGCTGAATCACTGTGCCAAGGACACAGGGTGATACTGCAATCCCATCCCCTCCAAGCTCACACAGCAACTCTTAACTGAGCAGGATCCTTCCTGCAAGCCATCCTCCCTCACACCTGTCCATTGGGTGCAGTGCCTGCCTCCCTGCCAAGCTGCAGCCCACCTGCCCTCGCAGAGCAGGCAGAGGGGCAGCAGCTCCCTGCAGCTCTGGCCCAGAACAGCCTTCAGGACTCACCTGGCCTGTCACTGGTGAACACACGGGTCTGTTGGTCTCAGCTTTTTTCACCTGATCAGAGACGCTGACCCCAAGAGATAAAACAGAGCATGAGCACAGGGCCACAGACTGCACCAAACCCCTGAGCCTGCCCCCAGCCAGGCACTGGCCAGCATGCCATGAGGGACGGCTGGACTGTCCCCAATTCCACGGAGCCTCAATGGAGGAGTCGTGGCTCATGCTCAGGCAACAGGCTCTGCTCTGCCAGACAGAGGCAGCACAACAACAGAAGCTGCTTCCCTCTTGCCTGCACCCTGCCTGACACTGGCAGTTAAGCAGCCTGGAGAGCAGTAACGGTGCAGCTGCAGGAACATCCCCTGTGAGAGCAGAGCTCCCCCACCCACACTCTGCCCCACTACCTGATCTCCAGCACCAGGCCCAGGAAAGGGTCAGAGGTCTCCCAGATGCTCTTGCACACTGAGAACTTCACTGCAAAAGCAAGAGCAGTAAGCACACCCTGGCACAACACCTGCACCCAACACCACCCCAGCACAGCACAGGCAGCTGCCGTGTTCCCCCTCTCCAGCTTTGGGCTCTGGGATGTCGGCACCAGGATTCACAGCGTACAATTCCACTGTGTGCTGGGACAGCAAGTGCTGGTACATAACTGCCAACATGGGTTCTTCAGCTGGTGGCAAAGAGCTGGGGGCCCCCAGCCAACAGCCTTTTCCATCACTACAACACACGCCACAACCCACAGGAACCACAAGACTGACCAGCTGCACCTCTGGGTAAGTTACACACACTCAGCAGTTTTCCCAAAAGATTTTTACTGCAAGGGTCTCAGGGAAACCGCTGCCCTGAGAGTCACAGGCCCAGGACCTGGCAGCCAGCGCTCACCATGGACCACAGGGATCTGCCAAGGACTTGGTGAACCAGCATGGTGGCCTGGGTCTGGTGATCCAACCTGGAGACAGCAGCACCAGAGCTCACACTGCCCCTCCGCAATGGCCACCCCTGTCACCCACCGCTGTGTCCTCAGGATCCAAACCCATCCCAGCGGCAGCTCCTCTCTCCCTTCCCGTCAGGAGCAGCTTGCCAACATTTATCCAGCACTTGCAGTGGCCACTAACCAGGCCTGGAGCTGTCGGGAGAAAGGACTCCCTGGAGCTCACCCAGCTCTAAACTCAGCCCCAACCTGCCGCTGGCTCGGCAGCCGGCACTGCGAGCAGCGCAGAGATGGAGCAGTTGGCAAAGAGCTTTGCGAGGCAGAGCCCTCTGGGGCACAGCACTGAGGCGGACCCACTTCCCCTCTGCATGACCCAGAGTCAGCCAAGAAAGTAGCAAGCTAAATTTCACAGGAACAGAAAATGAACATGGAAACGCTCATTTGTTCCAAGGACGTACCTGTGGGATCGCCCCGGGGCTCACGGACAGACTCAAGTCAAGAAGTCAAGTAGCCGCTGCCTACAGGGACGGCTGGAATCAAGGAGAAAGGAAAAGCGTTTCCATATCACGTTGTGATCTACCTTGTCCCCAGTGACCTGCAGTGCCTGGACGGGAGTCAGGCAACAACACGGGACCCAGACGCATGCTGAAATTGCCAAAGCTGCAGAGGGGCTGCAGAGCCCTTGGCTGGGACCTGGCAGCTTCCAAACTACTGTGACCAGGCCACATGCAACACCCCTCAAGGACCAGATGGACAAACATGGGGCCTCTCAGGGCCTTCTGACCAGGACACCTCTCACACACACAAAAGAAAACCCACACTAAGGTGGGAGCATGAAGCACCAGGGCAAAAAATGATCAGCCATGTTTCTTCTAGCAAAGAGCCTGCTGGCTACTGCAAGGCGCAACTATTGCAGGAAAATGTTAACAAATAATAAACCAAATATTAGCAAATGCAAAAGGCCAGTGACCAATGAAGACTGAACACTTACCCTGGGATTGCCCCCAGGCTCAGGAACAGGATTACACCAAGAGGCTTGATCACCATGGACTGCAGGAACCAAACAGGGAGTCAAACACAGGTGAGGAGCTTCCATGGCATGTTGTGATCTCCTTCTTCCTCAGTCACCTGCAGTGATGGGAGGGGGTGAGGTAATGACACAGGACACATACAAAGGTGTACGTTCCCACTGCTAGAAATGGAACATGGGTGACCTTTTTGCTGAGACCTAGCAGGTTTGCAGGCAAATGAATACTCTTTACTTGTCTGTGTAACACCACCAAGGCACAAAAAGCTTTTGAAAAGCCTCTGAGATGATCCTGGGTACAATCACACGTGAATAACCTATTAAAACGTGAGTGTTTATTCCCACAAGCAGACAGACAGTGCCAACGTACCTCTGGGACAGCCCAAGGCTCATAACCAGGATCCAGCTGAGAAGCTCGATCAACTCTGCCAATGCCATGGCCTGGAGTCAAGCACAGAGCAGAGAGGTTTCCAGGCTCACAGAGTAATACTCCTGCATTTTGGGTGAAAGAGGACATAAAGAAGAGAGAAAAACAAAACAAAACACAGCACAACATATTTAGGACAACAATGCCCATATATTGCAGAGAAATAGCCGTATTTGGGGAAAAAACTGGCAAAATGACAAAATATTCCAAATATTTGGGGGCTAAATTGGCCACTACAGGCAAAAATATCTGAGTATTTGGGCAAAAAGTGGCCAAAAGAGGCAAAAACATCCACGTTTGGGTGCAAAACTGTCAGCAAAGGTGAAAAATTCTCATATTTGAGATTACAGCGCCTCCATTAGGGGAAAAAAAGCACCTGAATATATCTGGTAAAAAGTGGTAAAGCACCACTAGATTTGGATCAAAACTGGCCAAAAAGAGGTATAGCATCCCCAGATTTGGGGTGAAATTGGACCAAAAAGTCAAACTATGCCCAGATTTGGGTAAAAAATGGCCAAAAGTGGCCCAAACACCCCCAGATTTGGGTAGAAACTGGACTGCAAAGCCAAAGAACTCCCAGATCTAGGCAGAAACGACCCCAAAGGGCACAAATGTGCCCAGATTGAGCTCAAAACTGGCCCAAAGGGCCAAAGCAATCCCAGCTTGGATTTGAAAGAGGCCCAAAGGCTCCAAGCGTGCCCTGGGATGGGGCCGTGTGGCACGAGGCTGGGGGGCAGCGAGGGCCCCACAGGGACTCAGTGCTGGTTTCTGCCCCTGGGCCACCACTCCCAGCCCCTGCTTGCCCAGAACTTGCCCCTGAAGCAGCCGCAGCCCCTCTCCCCTCCCTGCGGGGCGTCTGCCCCCTGCCCACACCCTGGTGCTGCCTGGCTCGCCCTGCCCGGCCCAGCCCGGCTGCTCTCCCGGCCCCAGCCCCAGCCCTGGCCCCACTGCTGCCCTGCTGAGCTGCTCGGGGCTGGGTGCTGCCCCTGCCCGCCCACCTGCTCCCTGCGCTCAGCTGGAGCAGCCTGGGCGTCCCGGGCTGGCAGGGACACCAGGAGGAGGAGGAGGGTGAGGACCATGGTCCCCACGCTCGCACCATGATGCTGCTGCTGCTGCTGCCAAGACACAGCACAGCACGTCACCGTGGGGCTGTGACCTCATAGTCACATTGGAATCACCACATCTGCACACTACTGCATGGCCTTGTTCTGCACGAGCAGGGAAGGAACAGAAGTGGAGAAGGGTGCACCTATTTGGGAGGCAGCGCTGCCTATGGGAGTGCACAGGCTCTCACTTCTTGCTTCCCAGAAATCAATCAATCAATCAATCAACACCAAAAGCTCCATATTAAGACTAAATTAGAAAAAAAAAGCCAACTTCAAGGGTCTTTCCTTGTAACTATTTTTGTCAGGCAGCTCTCTAGGAAGAAACGAGCTTTACCTGCTGGTTTTACCACAGCTTCAATGCCTTTAAAGCCACCACTTCTTACCTCTGCTGCTCCAACACAGCCTCACAGCCCAGCAAAATCATAGTGCAGGCAGAAACCTTCACCATACCAAGAGGGAGAGTCAGGAATACGTTACATCAAGAGCAGACACTGTCAACCACTCTTGCTCTCACTTACCAAATTCAGACAGTGTTAGAAAACAACAAGGAAGCGAGATTATTATTTTATGGACCCCATTATATGGACCATTCGACATCAAGTCCAACCAGAGTCTGAACCTCCGAATAAGAAATACCATCTTAAAATTTCTAGGAAAATGAAGGGCTTTGAAGTGGCAACACCATAAAATGTTCATAAAAGCACTGCCATGCAAGTCCCCAGCCCTGATCACAGACCACCTGCCCTGGTACCTAAGGCAGTGATGTTCTCAGCTGATTCGCAGCCACTGATGTCTGGAAAACAGCACAAAGTCTCATGTTTTTTAGTGCCAAAAGTGTAGTTTAGAACTGAAAGAGGGAAGAAAACCATCTACAGTCAGTCTGGTTTCATTCGAGGCCATCAGGACAAGTTGAGTTCACATTCACCAGGATTCACAGCAGGTCCCACCCGTCCCTGCAGACCCCAACAGCGCTCCTGTGCAGGGTCCCAAGGAGCAGTAAGCACAGAACAAGAAACCTCCCTTCCAAAGAAGCCCCCAGCTGGCTCTTGAACCAAGCTGCACAGAGCAGCAGCTGAGAACAACCTCTGCCACAACTGCACCCGGCTCTGCCATCTGCACAAGGAGACCAGCTCCTAAATGATCCCCAGCCCTACAGACACAGATCTTCCCCAGGGCAGGGATGAGGAAACACCAGAGTGCACGGACACCTGGTCATTCAGTTGAAGCTGCTGGGGAGAAGGACAGAGGACTAGAAAGAGACAAATGAGACAAGAGAGAAGACAGAGGAGCCCAGAGAGAAAGAAACACACAGGGAAAAGGATGGAGAGATGGAGAGATCAAGGCAAAAAGGGACAAGGAGCCGTGATGAGACAGGGAGGAAGAAACAGCAGGGCTGAGGAGCAGGATAGAGGGATGGGGAGTGGGGAGGAGGAGAAGCAGGAAGGGAGTAGAGAAAGACAGGGAGGGGGATGTACAGATGGAGAGACAAAAAGAAAGGCAGGGAACAGAACAAAGGGACTGAGAAACAAAGCAAAGTTCAGATCAAAATGAAGAGAGTGGAAAGGGAAAACATGCAGCAATGAGCTGGAGGAAGAGGAAAAGAGGGCTGAGGAGCAGGAAAGAGGAAGAGAAGACAAAGAAAAGGCAGAGCCAGCTGGACAGGGGAGATATAGTGAGAAGGGATGGGGCCGGGAACAGGCAAGGAAGACAGAAAGACAAACGGGACAGAAAGACATCAAGAAGGAAAAGGGGCAGTAATCTGGACAGAGATGGAGAAAGAAGCAGCAGGGAAAGGGAAGACAGGCAGAGAGACAGAAAGAAAGAGAGACAGAAAGAAAGAGAGACAGAAAGAAAGAGAGAAAGAAAGAGAGAAAGCAAGCAAGCAAGCAAGCGGCCCCCGGCGGCTCCGGGCCGGGAGGGGGGGCGGGGCCCGGTGGCGGGCGCGGACGGGATTGGCTCCTGCGCGGGATGGGCGGGGCCACGCTGCAGAAGCGCGCGGGCCGAGGAGCGCGTGCCGGCGGTGCGGCGGCGGGAGCAGCGCGCGAGGAGCGGCGGGGCCGGCGGTGAGCGAGGGGCGGGCGGACAGCGGGGAGACTGGACGGGGCCGCCCCGGTCCCGGCTGAGGGGGGAGGCTGGAGGGGGAGGGACGGGCTGGGTTCGGCAGGAGGAAGGCGAGGGGCAGCCAGCCGCAAGAGCGCGGCCCCGGGCCGGGCCGGGAAAGGGGCGAGGGGGAAACACGCGGGCGGCTGTGAGGGAAGGGAGCCCCGGGCTGAGTGCTGCGCGGGGCTCGGGCGGGGCCGTGGGGCGGAGGGGGGAGCCCGTGGTGCCGCAGGGCAGAGGGAGGAAAGCGAGCGGGAGGGGGCAGCGCCGGGTCGGGAGCGGCGCAGGCGGGGCCGGGGCCGCCGTGGGGGCGCCAGGGGGCGCGAGGGGCGGGGGCGGCGCTGCCGCGGGGAGGGGCCGGGAACGGGGGGAGCGGCGGAGGAGCCTGAGGGCGGGACGGCGCGGAAGGAGTTTGGGCGGGAAAGGCTGAGGGACCTCAGGGAGGAGATGGCTCCTCGGGGAGGAGATTGCTTCCTCTGAGGAAGGAATGGAAACAAACAAACACACACACAACAAAAAAACAAACAAACAAAACTTGTAATGGTGCTTTTTTATTTTCCAAAACTAATTTGATTTTCAGATATTATATACCCTTGCAAATGATTTCTGCAACATTTCTACTCTGTGGATCCCAGCAGCCTGAATCACCACTTGTGCCATCATCTTTCCTGTAACACGAAGATCCGTAACATGGCAGCTCAAAAAGTCCCATGGCAACACTATTCAAATGCCAATACAATTCCTTTCTTTGCTCTGAACTCACTGCGGTAGCAGATCCTACACCACTGATTTACCGCGGTACATTTTGAACCTTCATAGAGATTACTGAGCACTGCAAGGACACTCGTGTATGTACTTACTCTAATGAACAAATAGTAGAGAAAATGTTTTCACTCACTGTTACTAGGTGGCAGGAAAAGTCCCTTTGTATTTCGAGGTTTGCTGTGATGGAAGGCACAACTGATCCTCGAACAGCCTGAGGGTTGTTTTTCCCAGAAACAGGAGATGTGGCTGTGCTTCTGCTGCAGGAGAAAAGAGCTGTCATCTATTGTAAGCAGAACAGTAAAAATGGACTCAATGGAGCAGCTCTTGGAACTGCTCTGAGCACGCGCAGTGTTCTCTGGTGGTCGTTCAGGGGGTCTGCAGGATGAAGTAAGGAGTCTTCTTCACTCGTGTCCTTTTCGCCTCTTGTCACAGCACATGCGCGCTATCCATATGCTCATTATAGAATCCTGTGAGACTCTTGGATGCACATCCTACACTTTCAAGATAAGGACTAACTTTCAGCTCTCTATTCCCAAACTAAGATAAGAACCTGAATACAACCTGCAAAGCTTCAAGATAAGGTAAGAATCTTGGACACAGTTTACAAAACCGAATGCAACTCACAAAAACCAGTTCAACTATAACGGGGCTCCTGGCGGGCGGGCCGGACTCCATTTCCCGTGGGCAGCGCGGGGCGGTGCAGCTGCGGTTCCGCCCGGCGCTGGTCCGGCGTTGGGAGCGGGCGGGCTCGGGTGGCCGGGGCCACGAGGCGGCGGGGCGCGGGGCAGCGGGAGGTGCCGTGTGTGTTCGTGACCGCGGTGAAGGAGGAGCCGTGGGCCCAGCGGGAGCGACAGGTGGCCTGGCCCCGGGGCTCTTCAGGCAGCTCCTGCTGCCCCATGGACAGGGCAGCCTGCCCCAAACTGGCACCCACGGCAGAAAAGAGTTTCTCTTTCCATGCCTTTCTGAGCTGGAGCTGATGTCTGTCACCACTTGAGCTCTAGAATTACTCTGAGACCCAGGAATCTCCAGCTCCTTGTGGAGCTTTTCCAGGCTGTGGAATCCCCGTTCTCCATCCGGCTCCTCTGCTGAGGGGGCGTTTGTGCCCAGGCAGGCGGCAGCCGTGTCACCCCAGCAGAGCCCAGGTGTCCCTGCCCTGCTCAGCCCTGGGGACCCCAGTGTGACGTCTGAGCCGCCACTGTGAGGTCAGAGTTGGCCAGCGTGGCCTTCCCGCCCGGGGAAGGAGCCCCAGCTGCCATTTGGCTGTTGCCCTGGGCAGGCAGCTCCTGCTGCGGGTGCTGTTGGGCTGCGCGAGCTGTTGGTGCCTGGACAGGCCAAGTGCTGCGCTGAGCGGGGAGCCCGCCCTTGCCAGCCATGGCCAGGAGAAAGGCACCCCAGAGAAGATGCCGAGAGGCCTCCAAAGGCTCCTTGGAGGCCAAGGCCGACCAAGAGCCGACAGGGGAGGCAGCGGGGCCGAGCCGCTGCCAGACGAGTGGGTAAGAATTGGCCGCTCCTGCCCGGGGCGGTGGGTTGGGGTGGGAGCTGGGATGTGGCCGGACACGACCCGTGGGGCGGGGAGCAGCGTGGGGAAGATGACAGAGGCTTCTGGAGAGAGAAACGGAGCTGGGGAAGGGGCTGCCTCTGTCCACGCAGCTGGGACGTCCCCTGCGAGGCTTCCGGCGGCTGAGCTCTGGCCAGGGCCTCGGCTCACACAGCATGGGGCTGGTGGGCAAGCGGCATCTCCCTTTGTCCTCCCGCAGGAGCGCCGGCACGAGGCTGGAGCTGGTGACGCGATTCTGGAAGTCAAGTCCTGGCTCAGCCACTCCAAGATTTGCAAAGTGGCGCAATGAGACCACAAAAATTGCATGTAAGCTCAGCCACTGCTGCTCGCTGTGACGTGCTTGGCGGTGAACTCCTGGAGAGGAGACCTCAAGAGACAGGCCTGACTTGTCTCTGGGTTTTTTTTGCCCAGGGATGGTCTTCAGCCTCACTTGCCGTGGGGCAGGTGCCCTGGTCTCCCTGTGGACACGTCTGCTGAGTGTGTCCGTCTTTGCCATGTACGTAGTGCAGGTTTCTGCTGTGGACGGGGGGAAGGGGATGTCCAGGGCCAGTGCAAGCAAAGGGGAGAACAGGGCCTGTTCCCCAGCCCAGACATGAGGAAGGAATTGTTGGCCCTGAGGGTGGTGAGAGCCTGGCCCAGGTACCCAGAGAGGTGGTGGATGAACCATCCCTGGAGACACCCCAGGCCAGGCTGGACGGGGCTCTGAGCAACCCGATCAGGGTGAAGACGTTCCTGCTCATGGCAGGAGGTTGCACTCGATGAGCTTTGAAGGTCCCTTCCAACCCAAACTATTCTGTGATTCTATGTGAGAACAATCCTGGTTTCTCAGCCAAAGAGAGAGCAAGGTCCACACCACAAGGCTGCTGACAAGAGTCTTCATTTGCTCTTTATGGATTGTTTTCCTTCTCTTTCAGAAGGTGCTCCTGCAGCTCTTCCTCTGTGGATGAGCTGCCAGTAGTGTTGAGCAGTGTGAACAGAAATCAGGTTCCTCCAGCTTTTCAGCCTAAGAATGCAAATCCAGCTGTTGAAGGGGTTTGCTCAACACTTGTTTCCCTGACAGCCCTTGGACTCTCTTTTTCAGGCACAAGATGGCCCCCAAAAAGAACTGGTTTGTGATGGACAGGCAGAGGATGCAGTTCTTGAGGGACATGAGGTTCTTCCGAGCCATCCTCCTGTTGCTCCTGGTGGCTCTTGGCATTTACTGCACAACCTCGATGCCAGGGTGGACGACACGGGCGAAGGGGTGGATGGAGGTGGGTGACTCCTGCAAGGGAGCACTGCTGACAGTGGCTGGAGAAATCAGGGGCTCTTCTGCTTCCGTGCAGGGCGACGCAAAGAAAGAGCAGCTTGTGCCGTGTCTCCTGGGGAAGCCTCCCCCGGGGAGCCCCGGCAGCTCTGGTGGTGGAGACTCTAACGGGGAATTGTTCCCTTTCAGGAGCAGATCTGTGGGTCTGCGATCAAACGGAAGATCCAGAGGTAAGAGATGTTTCCTGAGCTGCAACTGGGTCTGTGCAGAAGCCTCAGCCAACACCTCGTGCTACCTGCACCCATTTTCCTAAAGCCAGGGCTCCCGTCCTTCCCTCTGGCCTTTGCCTTGCTCAGCCGGGTGAGGAGGGAAGCGCTGGCAAAGCCGGGCGAGCACCCGTGTCTGTGCTCCATGCTGAGCTCCGACGCTCCCCAGAGGGGATGGACATCTCTCTGACGAGATCTGCTTTCCTGGTCCTTCAGCAATTACCAGGCTTTGCTGGTGGCACAAAATCAAAATACGCGGCGTCTGCTGCAGGAGGTGGCTCAGCTGAGGGTGCAGCTCATCAGCGCGAGGAAGGTGAGCGTGCATTTGGGGAAGGAGGTTTGGCTGGGCAGAAGCCCCGAGAAAGCCTCCTTGGGGTTGTTGGTGGGCTTGGACTGCTGACCGTGCTGTTCCTCAACCAGGCAGCGTCCGAGGCGGCTTCGCAAGTCTCCGTGGAGATGTCTGACTGGGCCCTGCAGAGCGCTGGTACGGACACAAGCAGCCCAGCCGTGCTCCCGGCGCTGCTCTCCAAACTGGTGATGAGGACAGGACTGAAAAACGAGGAGCTGGCAGCAGCCTCACGGGTCGCGTCTGAGCACCGAGTCCTCCGCTTGCGGTCATCTGCCCCCCCTTCCTTCCAGGTGCCACCATCGACACGCGGAGAACTTCCCAGACTTACAGCTGCCAAGGGAATTGGATCTGCAGTGTTATACAGCTGTTTCATGCTGCCAACCCTCCTGAGGCTGTTCTGAAGGTAGGGCAGCAGGAATCCTCAGTGCTGGTTTCCTTCCTTCCTGGGAAGTTGGGGTCCGATCTCAGGGACATTTCTGAGCTGCAGCAGACCCCACAGACACCCCGGTGCCTGCGCTGCAAGCTCTGGGAGCAGTTGTGTTGGCCCCAGCGCGCTCTCAGGCTTCGTTTCTCTGCTGTTCTGGTTGCAGCCGGATGTTTCCCTAGGGAACTGCTGGCCTTTCCAAGGGCATCAGGGCCAGGTGGTCATCCGGTTGCCAGCACGAATCCACCTGAGCGCTGTCACCGTGCAGCACATCTCCAAGGAAGCCTCTCCCTCTGGGTCCGTCATTAGCGCCCCCAGAGACGTCGCCGTCTTTGTAAGTGTCTGCTGGGCGCTTCTGCCCTGGGGCCAAGCCGTGACAGCGACTTTGCATTCTCGGAGGTTTGTGTCCCGCTCTCTCCCGAGCCCGGCCGTGCCCTGGCGTGATACTTCAAGGGCTCGAGAGGTTTCCTTGCTCTCAAGACTTAGTCTGGCCAGGGCACCTTAGGGTTCTTCACCAAAACTCCAGGCGGAGACTGAGCTCCAGCCCAACCAGTACCAGATGAGCGCTGGGGTCCCAGGAGAGGCTGGGAACAGGATGGGGCTGATCCAGCGCATACATCCCCGCGGTGCTGGGATGAGTCTGAGCTGCTCTCCTTGTGCTTTGCCCCCGAGGGACTGGATGTGGACGGAGAAGAGGAAACTCTGCTTGGGACGTTCATGTACAACGTGGCGAAAGAGCCCATCCAGATGTTCCCGCTGAAGGTACGGTCCACACGCGGGGGAAAGATGCCAGGGAGCAAAGCAGGTTTGCCCGCACGTCCGCAGCAGGAAGAGCGTGAACGCTTTCTTACTGGGCACAGGGGCCCGCAGCACTTCTGGGAGCTGGTTCCTGTGCAGGAGCCGGGCTGGCAGGGGCCGATCCATTGTCTGCACTCTGGCTCTTGACACCTCCGTTTCCTTTTGCCTCTTTTCTTCACAGGCACTTCCCAGAGCCTTTTCATATGTCAAATTTCTTGTCAAGAGCAACTGGGGAAACCCGAAGTATACCTGCATTTATCGAGTGCGGGTTCACGGGAAGATGGCGAAACCAGAAAGCCTCAGCTGAAACCAGAGCAGAAGCAAAGGCAAAAAATAAAAAATGCTGTGTCGGTTCAGATCGGTGTAGAAGATTTGCAAACCCGATTCCTCAGCCCATGAATGTTCCTGTTCTTGATCTGGCTCGTCTGTGTCAGAGGTTCGTTTGTGTCGGGTTAATTAGTGCTGACGTGGAATTTTGAAGTGTTTTGCCCCTTGCTATTCTGCCCTCCCCTCGGCACTGGCATTCCAGCGCTGGGGAGGGTTGGCAGTCTGTGTTCCTGGCAGCTCTAACAGCGTGTAGCATGGGCAGGGGGTCGGGGCAGCTCGCTGACGGGCAAGAGCGTTTCCTGGGGGTTGCTGGAGGATTCCGAGGGGCTCCTGAGAGACGGGGCTGGTGAGTGGGCGTCCCAGGATGCTGTTGGGGTTCTCCTGCCTTTTCATGCCATTTGTGCCATGCTCAGGTGCCACACTATCCAGTGCATCCTCAGTAACTGCCCCTCCTCCTTCTGTACTTCCATGTATGCACCGCTATAATCCCCTTCATCTATTGGCCAGGGTTTGCCCTTTGTAAATTATTTGTTACATGAATTAACAAATGAATTTATTAAGAAATGAATTTAACTCAAGCTAGCAATCACATCCATGGTAGCCGCTCTCTCACTCCCCACCTCCAAATAGTGGAGAGAATCAAAAGGGAAGGGACAATCTTGTGGATTGACATAAATACAGTTAGAGAAATAACCTTAAGACCAAGGGAAAGTTACCTGAAGAACAACTGTAGCCAGTTATTAGTAGCATCCCTCAGTGACCAGCACTCGGGCCAACATCTTTATTCTCTTCTCCATGATGTGACGCAGTGCACTTTCAGTTCCTTTGTGGAAGATGCAACGTTGGGCAGAGGCCCTGAAAACACTCACCTGGTTCAGCCGGCCTTGAACAGGAGAGTGAGACAAGGTGATATTCAGGGCTCTCTTCAAACCTGAGTTATTCTGTGATTCAATGAATCTTCACCTTGGAGAGGGTTTTGAAAATGGAACATGTGGAGGAAGAAGGAAAAAAACCCAAAAAAGAGGCAGAGGAAGAGAACTAAAAAGTGTCAACATAAATACAGCAGTTCCTGTGAAGAATGTTTCTCCACTCCAATCATTTGCAGGAAATAGATTTCATCAAATTCATAAAACAAACATACTTTTACCTGGTCAGGTCCTGGGCCATACGGAGGGTGTTGTACGAGGTCAGTTGTGTCTCAGAAACTCTTAATCCAGTAAGATGCATGTGGCTGTGAAGGGGACTGTGAGGTCAGTTCTGTCTCTGGAGGTGACAGCCCAGCAGCAGGGACATGGCTGGGAAAGAACCTCTGCCCAAGTGCCCAGGGACATGGTCGTGTCTGTCAGAGAAGCTGAAAGGCCAGCAGCACTCGTGGGATCTGGAAGATCATGCCGAGGTTACTTCTCTCTGGTCAAGTGGAAGACCAGAAAAAGCCTAACAGGTTGGGTTCCCTGTTTGAAGGGCAATTTCTGAGGTGGGTGAACTTTCCTTGGTAGTCGCAAAAAGCAGGAGAGAGAAGAAAAAGCCACCAAATGCAGATTGGAAGGTGGAGACTGGGTATCAGGAGGGAAAAATGTCACTGGATTGGCAGTGCTGTGGTGCAAGATGTCACCAGGAGGGAGTCTGGATGAGCCCATGGTTTGTGTTCCAAAGAACAGCCGGTGAGGGTGCAGACACAGCAGTGAAGGTGCAGAAATGCTGGGGTGAGAGCAGGTGGGGAAGCGAGATGGGTGTCTGCAGCCTGCAGGGAAAGATGGGCAGGGGTAGGACCATAAAGAACAGCCTGTGGTGGAGATGGCAAAGGGTGCTGTAAGGCTGGAAGGGACCTGCAGGTCTCTGTCCCCTTGGCCAGGGCAGTTGTCTCTGCCACTGAGGCCCAGGAGAAGACATGTTGTCCTCATGGCTCTGGGGCCTCGTTGCCTCCTTGCAGCCCCATGGGCAAGCTGGAAGTTGCTGGAGCAGTGTTGTCCTTCCCTGGGCCTTGCACACCCACATCCCACGGTCCCAGGAAGAGCCCTGAGCCGTGTGTGAGGAACAGGATCCCCCTTCCCATTGCCTGGAGCTCAGGGCTTCTCCTTTCTGCTTCAGAAAGCAAACCAAGGGGTTTCTGAGCATCAGAGCCACCTGCACAGAGCCACCTCTCATAACAGCCTCCAATTATCTGCTCTAACGAGCCCCTGGGGAGGCTTTGTCAGTAACAGTCCTCAGTGGGGCCCATTAATGCTTCAAGGAACTCTGAAGTTTTGGTTTTGACTTTGGGTGCTCGAGGCCTTTTTCCAGTCTCTTCTCAGTACCTGTGATTCATGGACGCAGCCTCAAACATACAAATGGGCTTCTTAAAATGGCAAAAAGCCTGACAAGCCATGTCTCTTTCATCATTTTCCTCAAGTCCTGAACACTTGTACAGCGAATTAGAGAGGTTTCAGGAGGTAAGGTAAAGAAGACATTTTCAAGGAGCCCTTTGAAGAAGCGATAGAAGAATTCTCCCATGGACACTGATGCAGTGTCTCCTAAGGAGGCGTGAACAGGTTGGAAAAGCAGTCCCTTGAGGCCAGACATGGGATGGAAAACCTTGCTCCTCACCTGTCCAGCCTCCCTGTTTTGCTCATTTGGCCTCTGAGGTTTACATCACTTTTCTTTACATCGGACTTCTCCACTCAAGTTTACACCCGATTGTCAGAGCTTCGTTGCAGGACTTCCTACCTACTTTACTTAAAGAACTCAACGTAAACAGACACAGAGGGTTTTTGGTTTTACTTCGGTGGTTTGACCCCCGGGTGTTCCACATCCAGTGGACCATCCCCTAGAGCCACCAGGGCACAGCGGTGGCCCCAGCCCCCCCGGTGCTGCCGACCTCCATCCCCGGCTACCGGCATGTCCAGGGGCAATGGGCACCGATCAGCGTTCCCAGCACGGCCACCGCCACAGGGGCATCTGGGGGCAGGAACAACCCCCGGAGCAGCCCCTCTGCTGCCCTCCTCAATGAAGCCCCTGAGAACCCCACCGATGGCTTCGACGTATCTGAGGAGATGCTCCTGCTAGAGGCCTATTGGCTGTTTGGTGTCACTCCAGCTGCAGTGCGGGTCACTGAGGATGGTCCCAGAAGCAGCCCCACACCTGGGAACGTGGGTGGCAGCAGTGCAGAGGGAAATGCAGTGGCCACCCCCCTGGCGACAGCCCTGGGCAGCGACGCTCCATCCGGCCCCTCTGCTGCCGTACCAGCCTCTGCAGACCTGGCAGCTGAACTGGCCATCCCGGAGGATGAGCTGCTCCAAGAGGCCCTGCAGCTACTCGGCTGCTCCCTGGGGGCGGTGGAGTCCAGCCAGGATGGTCCAGGCAGCAGCCCTGTGCCTGGGGACCTGGGTGACAGCGGCACAGAGGGGAATGCGGTGGCCCCATCACCCCTGGAGCTGCCAATGGCCGTCGATGGGCAGCAGGCAGCGCTGAACATCCCGGGCACTTCAGCCACCGTGGGGGCATCTCCGGGCAGCAACAGCCCCCCGGTTAGATGTGATCTAGGTAGTGACTCTATAAGCAAATCCTATAGGAATAGTTCTGAAATAGATTTTTCTGGTCCTTTGGGCATTTCCTTAACATTATGCAATTCTTCTAATAAACTTCCCAGATTTCCATTTAAAATTATTAGAGATTAAATAGCTTCTATTTTGTACTGAAAGGATATTTGCAGAATATCCAGCTCGGTGCAAGTGACGTGTATCAAACTTGCCTTCCAGCTGTAAAAAGCCAAACTGTCCTCTGACCAAAACGACAAAGCGGCCGGTGCGGCGCGAGAGGAGCTGAAAGAGACTCTCATGAGAAAGAAGTTCTCAGCAACCAGCTCTGTGGCCTTCAGAAACAGGTAAAGGCACTAAATTTGCTTTAATAACTAATCCCAAGCAGTGTGGTGTTTGGATGGATTGAAATTTCCATCCCTTTGCATTCCCTGAATTTTGCGGACAGAAATCTTGACGTCCATTTGGGAGGGAGATGGATTTATGAACGTTTTTATTGTACCCACATAGATGCCAACTGTGTTTTTCACAGGCCAGTGCAGCGGAAGATCGCGTTTGCGAGCTGGAGGAAACGATGGCTGGCGAGTGGGAGAATATCAGGAAGATGCTGGATGCAAAGGAGAGGGAGATGACAGACATGAGGGACCAGATACAGCAGCAACCGACCGAGTACCTGCTCCAACTGCTCGACGTTACGTTAGCACTCAGTGCTTACGGAAAACTCCTGAAAGGAGAAGAGGGGGACAGTAGAAGCTGCTGTTCAGCCTTCCAATGGGCACTTCGCCCTGCTTGGGGGACTCAGAACCTGGCAGATTTGCCAGAGCTCGATGCTCCTCTCTGGGAGCTCACAGCACTGCAGACACACTCCTTCTTCCTTTTTTCAGTGAAGAAGTTGAATTTCCTGCCAACCTCGTGCAGTAGCGTTGGCGGAAAAAGGACAAGAGCGATGAGTCTTGAAGTCGATCGTGCAGCGTCCAAAAGGCTCGTGCGCCTTCTGGCCTGTTTCTGAGCCCCTGGTGTGGGCAGAGGTGCGTGCTCTGCCGGGGAGGAGCCCCTGCCCCGCGGCTGGTGCCTGGGGAGGCCCCGCAGCCGCAGCTGCTGGAGGTGCCGGGCGGCGCCAGCCCCATTGTTGCGCGGCCCCGCACGGCCCCGTGTCACAAAGGGCGTCCCAGGGCCGGGTGCTCATAAGGGGCGTCCCCGGCAGCTCCTGCTGTGCTCTCGCGCTGAGCTGGCGGCTGTGCTGGCGAGCGTGAGCGCGGGCTGAGCTCGACGGCGGAGCCACTCAGCTCCTTGCTGTATTCATTCAATACTCTTCTTCTGGAAATTACGACCTTTTTTTTCTCCCTCCCCTTCCTGACAATTCCAGTTTGTGGAAAAGGTAATGCTTCGTTTCCTTTGAGACAGGGGATGGTGTAGATAGAGAGAGGGTAGAAGTGTGGGTTGGCCTGTACCTTCCTCGCTGTCCACTGGGCTCTCCCGTTGGGGTTTGGGTAGATGCAGGCTGTCAGCGTAATTCCTGTTTCCTAGTTATCTTTTCTCTAGCACATCCAAAGAGGGCCAAGTCTAGGCACACCACTTGAGGGCTTTCCTTATCCACACAAGGAGATCTCCTTTAAAATCTGATTTTCTTGCAGGCACCAGTGTGAGAATGGCTCTGCCAGAAAGGGACCTGTATCCTCCGCAGAAGAGTTGCGCGGGCTGGCAGCAAACACGCAGTGTGGGAGGAGGCCTCTACAACCTGGGCCACACCTGCTACCTCAATTCCATCCTGCAGTGTTTGACGTACACCCCTCCGCTGGCCAACTACTTGCTGTCTCGCCAGCACAGCCAGTCCTGTGAGTCCTTGCTACGCGTTCTTTTACACCTCTTGGGCAGCTCTAAATGATGAAGAAACCACGGCAACTCTGGGAAAACAGCTCTGAGGATGAGAAGTAGAGGATGGAGAAGGGAGAGCGGACGTTGTACCTGTAACCTGTGGGGTGGATTGGTGTTTTTCTTCCTTGAAGATTTTTCCATAGCCGTGTATATTTTAATTGTGCTGCTTCCTTCTTTCCCTCCCCTCTTAGGTGAGAAGAAAGGCTTCTGCATGATGTGTACGATGGAAGTGCACGTGGAGGAGGTCCTGTCTTGCTCAGGCAGTGCCGTCGCACCTGTGGCTGTTGTCAGCGAGCTGCCACGTGAGTCATTTCAGATGGTTTCATTTGGAGGTATTTTTCATTGCCGAAGAACCCCGTGTGTAACTGTTTTTTCCGGGTTCAGGTTAAGGAGGAGAGCTTTTAGAAGGGTCAGTTTTCTTTCCTTTTTTGGGGAGACTAATGTGAAAACCTTCTTCTTTCTCAGGAATAGGAGATTTCCAGTTTGGCGCTCAGGAAGATGCGCATGAATTCTTCGGCTGTGCCGTGCATGCCATGCAGACAGCTTGTTTGAGCAGCAGCAGCGAGTAAGCATGAGCACATGACCATGGAAATGTTCTCTGGCCCTTTTGACTCCTTCCTTTAAATCGTCAGTGAAACCCGCTCTCCGGGGCTCTCCTAACAAGGAAAACTCTTGCAAGAGCGAGCTCTCTGCCTTCCACCTTCTGAGCCACGATTACCGTTTCTTTCCAGCTGGGACGCATCTCAAGGCGGCACAGTCATTGATCAGGTCTTTGGAGGACTTCTAAGATCCAGAGGTAATTTTTAAAAATATCCCTGTCCTTAGAATGGTCTGTGGCTCTTTCTCCCTTTGTGGAAAACTGCTTTTTGCAGGCAGCAGCATGTCCAGGCTGCACTGGTCAATTACATGGGCAGAGTTAGTGTCCGTCCCAACCTGAGAACCTTTTCTCTTTGCCTTCCAGTAACGTGCTGGAGCTACAAAGCTGTTTCAGACACCTACGAGGCATTCCGTGATATTCCTTTGGATATCAAGGTAAGATGTTTGGAAATGGTGGTGCAAAATGTTTTGAGGTCCCTGCAGGGGCCTCGTTTATCTCCAGTAAACTCCGTTGACTTCAAACTGCGGGTTGTTACCACGCAAGATGGTGGTGGATGGGAAGGGAAGTGGACTTGTGTGCTCCCTCCGTAGAAGCCCTGTAAATGGTCTCCCTGCGCTGGGTGCCAGCTGGGCAAAGAGCAAGGATGCTGTCGACAGCCATGATGACGCTGTCCTACCGCCCTGCTTTGGACTCCTCAGTACGCACGTGATGCTGGACGGGTGGCTTTTGTGGCTTTTGCTGGTTTTGACCAGGCAGAGCACAGGACACTCTGGTGCTGCCCAGGAGTAGCTGTTTATCGGGTTAACGCTGGCACCACATGGGGAGCTATTTCTTGGGATTTTGGGTTTCCAGGAGCTCAGTGCTCTCCTTTCTTTCTCATCCAGACAGCCACATCTGTCACCGGAGCTCTGGAGGACTTCGTCAGACCCGAGCATCTGGGTGGCAAAAACAGCTATAAGTGTAGCAAGTAAGATCTTTACTAATGACATCTTCATAGTAGATACTGGGTTATGGATTTGCATGTTTGGAAGCAGTAGTTAGGTTTGGACGTCACTGAGAAACCCAGTTGTGACACAGCTTGGGTTTTTTTCTGTTTGTTTGGTTTTCTTCCCTGTACAACTAAACCTCCTGACTCATCCATGACTTGGAATAAAATGCATTTGTTTCTAAGATGGGTACATTTTTTTTCCCTTCTGCCTGAACTGGGCAAAACAAGCCTTAGCTCAACCCTAGATGGATGGGGGGTGGAGTGTGGGCAAGACAGGTTGCAACCGTTGGGTCTGTGTTTTCAAGGTGTGAACAGCGGGTCAGTGCATCCAAGAGGCTTACAATCCATCAGTCCTCCAACGTCCTGACCGTGTGCTTGAAGAGATTCGATCCTTTCTTTGGCAGAAAGATTAGCAAGGTATGTAAACAAGTGCACGGCCACGTTGTCTGCTTGGAAGGAGTCCTTTCCCGAAGGAGAATGCTTGTTCTGGAAGTTGTTCGTGTCTGCACACGATGGCTATGGAGTGCAGCCGTCTGAGAAAAAGAATTGCAACAGCTCTGCCTTGCTCTTGCCCTTGTGGCCAGAGGAAAGTTCCAGGGTGAAGATGAGCACCTGGGTGCTCATGAAGAGTTGGTTTGGCCGAGAACAGTTTTCTGCCACTTTGGTGACGACATGGCGACACCTCTTTCTGATGAACTGAGAAGATCCTTTGACAGGATTTTCTCAGGCTGCTTCCCAAAGACTCTCAGGATAACCTGGGAATCCTCTTGGTGTCTCCTTAGGTCGTGCGGTACCCAGAATATTTGGACCTTGGCAAATACACATCTGAAGCGGCTGGAGGACCACTTCTCTATTCCTTGTATGCCGTCCTGGTCCATGAAGGTCACAGCTGTCAGCAAGGACACTATTACTGCTTTGTAAAGGTAAAAGTGTGATTTGCATTTGTCTATTGTGCCCTTCAGTGATGTACTGCCTGTGTTTTTGTTTTCAAAAGCCTGCCGTTCATCTGAAGATAGAATTGCTTTGCTTTGCAGGCCAGCGATGGACGGTGGTACAAGATGGACGATGAGTCTGTGGTTCTGTGTGACATCCAGACGGTTCTTGGCCAGCGCGCATATTTACTCTTCTATGTCAGGTAAGAACAAGTGTGAAAGGGTGTTCAGAATACGCTCCCTCTCCTGTTTCTGATCTTGTTGTTGCTGTTCTTCTCCGGTGGGCTTTGCTTTCTGTCCTAAGAGAGAAAGACCGTCCAGCTGAGTTCTGTCTGTTCTGCAGATGGCCCCGTCCTTTCTTCTTCTTCCTTGTTTGGCACTCATTTGTTGTGATTGTGTAAATTGCTATCTGTCTGCTCTCTGGGCCTGGCTAGCTGTGAAGAGAGGTGAAATGGGGGTTCAAGAGGGTAGAAAGATGAATTCCTGCTCTGGAAGGGGCAGATAGGACTGGCAGAGCACAATCTAATTTCCAGCTTCCAGTCCGGGTTCAGTCTTCTGCGTGTCATATCAAGTGCTGCCAGAAGATGTTAGGATGAGAGTGAAGCCACGTGGAGGCTGCGAGAACAACCCTAGACTAAGATCCCTGTTGTTTCTCCAGGCACCACGATTTGACCCCTGGAGCGGGCGCTGAACGCCAGGAGACACAGAGCACTGGGTTGGCAAAGTCGGTTCCAGAGCTGAAGAGTCCATTTTCTGGAGGCTTCGTGGCACCGAGAAAGCCGGAAGGTGAAGCAAGTACGCAGAGGATCCAGCGGAACGGAAGCCCACGGGACTCCGCAGCGCCTCGCCCTCAGCGCTGCGGCAGGAAGAGAAGGCACTCTGCCACTGAGGAGGGGGAGAAGCTGGACGGGAGCCACCCGGACTGTCCGCCTCCCAAGCGCAGGCGCACCGGCCCTGTGGAAACGCAGAAGCGCGCTCCCCGTCAGCTGCGGCGTGGCAGTGGGATCCTGCGCCGCTCTTCCCACAGGGCCAGAAACAGCTCAGGTTATGGCAGAAGCTCCATTTGGGAACGGCTGTACAGCTCGAGCGGCCACCGAGCAGACTGGCACCCCAGGTCGCGAGGGGAGCAGCAGCCTGGGAAATACTCGCTCGAAAAACAAGGTGCGCTCCCCCCAGTGCCCATTCACCCAGAGGCTGCGAACGAAAAACCGCCGTGCAGAAAGAGGAAACAGACCTATGCGGAGGAGGGTGACGGTGCGCCCGAAAGAAAGCGGCGAAGGATAGAAGTGAGACTTCTGGCGATCCAGCCTTTAAAGGGAAATGCCAGAATGGGAAGAAGTTCAAGAAATCCCAAGTGAGCACTGGAGAGGAGACTGCAAAGGAGGCTGCGTTTGCAGCCTCACCTGGCAATGCTGCCAACCTCTCTGCCAGGTGTTCCAGGTGCACGGCTTATGGACAGAAGCGTTCAGTACTCGTGACTGAAATTACCATCGAAACTGGCCACTGACCATCAGAGGCCACAGACAAACATTCTCAAGAGGATGCTGACCGCTGAACTTGACATGTGTGTTTGCAACAATAAAATTGCTGTCATAGCCAAACCCAGTCCTAAGTGGCGCCACCTGATTTCCCTAGAGAGTTTGACGACTCAGGAAACAATAGAGGAGCTTGGTTTGGGTTTTGTTTGGTTGTTTATTTCTTTACATTTTTTAAATTTCAGCCTTCATCGATGCAAGCAGCCTTGTGAGATAGAAGGGCAGAAGCTTTCTACAGCTGCTGAGCATAATAAATTAGCATGTAGAGTTCTCAGTGAAAATATGCCAAAGCACAGAGCATCTCCAGGGCTGCTCGATTAGAGACTCGGGTGCTTGTGTTCTCCTGGCAAACATGGACATTAGTGCTGGGGAAAAAAAGACAACAGTGATGAGTCTTGAGGATGAACTTTGATCTTGAGTGTCTCTTCCAACCAAAATGATTCTGTGACTCTGTTCTACAGTTCTCTTGTTGGCTGCTTGAGCTTTTTCACCCCTGCTGTAATCAGGTCACACCAGGGTTGGACACGAGGAGCTGTGAAACCTGCGTTGCGGTGCTGGACGATTGTTGGTGGTGAGTACAGCGCTTGGGTCACCAGAGCTGTCCCTTCATCCTCCTTCAGCAGCACTCAAGCAGTTTGGAGGAAGCCAATCCTCAAGAACTCGCTGGGAAAGGCCAAGCCAGGAAAAAGGAAAGGTTGATTACAGGAAAGTATGAAATATATATGCAGGGAGCACTAAGTCAGAAAAGGCTTCCCACGGATGCGCGAGCGAGACGCCCTGGAGCTGTGCAGCACTGTGCGAGGAGGACACCCCATCCAATGCACCCAATTCCCGGCTAAACCTGAATAGCAGTAAACATCTATCAAATGCTCAGGCCTGTACAAGGATTGTTGTGGTCCCATTTCTTCTTTAGTCACTAAAAGGTGTCGGGCGGATGCTGCAGCACTGGGGGGAGATGCAGGGTCTGGTCAGATTGAAGCGGTTTTGGCCGGGGATCCGGTGTGTGCAGGGAGGTGGATTCACTGTGAAACGGCGGCTGGTTTGGGTGGTGAGACCAGAATCCACGGAGTGGGAGATGGGGCTGCAAGAAGCATCTTGTAATGATGCTTCCAGACTGATTGTGGAGGATGGGAGTAGGACACAGGGACGTGACCAGCGACGGGTCCTTCCTGCTGGGAGCCCTCGGGAGGGGGAAGGTGTAACCTCAGCCTCTCCCTCTGCATCCTTTTTCGCTCTCCCTCTGCATTGTGCCCAGTCGTGCAGGGGTGGCTGGACCAGCCTGAGCCTCTTCCTTCAGATGCCAAGTCTCAGGGCCCAAACAAGGGGGTTATTTCCCCTGGGGGGCTCAGCAGCACCTCCTGACCCTGAGCAAGAGGTGGTGGGTGAACCATCCCTGGAGACATCCCAGGCCAGGCTGGATGGGGCTCTGAGCAACCTGAGCTGGTGAAGATGTCCCTGCTCATGGCAGGGGTGGCACTGGGGAGCTGGGAAGGTCTCAACCCAAACCATTCTATGATTTTCCGCTTCACAGCAGCAGTTCACGGCTGTTCCAGGTGCCGGTAGCTCTGTCTCTGCCCCTCCACCTGCTCTGGGTCACCGCAGGCCAGCCCGGCTGCTCCGGGGCTCAGCTGGGGCTGTTTAAGCCCTGACAGGTCTCACCTGGAGCCTGGTGGGTCCATAAGCACCCACCTGGGCTCTTTGTGGGCAGCTCCCCTTATAAACCAGCAGCCTGAGTGTCCTGAGGGCTTTTTCTTTCTTTCTTTCTTTGTTTCCCCCTTTCAGGGCAGAGCTGGTGTCCCTGCTGCACTCATGGCAGAGACTGGGCGGTGCTGACATCCCAAAGGCCACCAGCGCACGCCTGTGTCCCTGCTGCTCTGCCAGGAGCTTCTGCAACGTGAGCGATGCCTTGGGGGCTGATCTGTTGGACCGCAGCTGCTCCGTCCCCGACCCACAGCTGGTCTGGAGGATCGTGTCCGAGGTGGAGTTCTACCTTTCCAATGAGAACCTGGCCAAGGACGCTTTCCTGCTGAAACACGTCCAGAAGAACAAGATGGGCTTTGTCAGAATCAAACTGCTGACGTCCTTCAAGAAGGCAGGTGGCTCCCGGTGCCGGCCAGCGGGGCTGCGAAGTGGTCTTCATGTGGAGGGTGTCCGTGTGTCTGGGTGTCCTCTGGCTGCTTCTGCTGGGGTGTATGGGGAGGTCCAGGTTGCCATTTCCAGAGCCCATTGGGAACGTTCTCCTGCAAACCCCAAAGATGCTCATGTGGCATGGCGACGTTGCTTTGCTGTGGTTTCAGGTTGATGGGGTCGCAGCCTGCCCGGACAGCAGGCTTAGGGTGATCCCTGCCTGAGACGCTCATGGGGACGTGGTGACCCCTATCTCTTCCACAGGTGAAATTTCTGACGTGTGACCGGAAGCTCACGCTCTACACCCTGCGGTTCTCGGAGCTGCTGGAAGCGAACGAGGAGGGCACCAAAGTGCGGCGACGTGTCCCCATCCCCGAGTCCCGGCTCAGCATCCCCCCCAGCAAACTGCTGCTGGCCTGGGAGCTGCTGCCCCGCGAGCAGAACGCGCTGTCGCTGCTGCAGAAGAACTTCCTGGAGACCATCACGAGGATGTTCAGCCCCTTTGGCGCCATCGCCTCCATCCACATCCTGTGCCCGGGCCGCAAGCTGCCCTCGGATGCGTGCAAATACGCGTCGCGCTTCCCCGAGCTGCTGAGCCGGTGCTGCTCGCTGGTGGAGTACGAGAGCCTGGGGAGCGCCCGCAGAGCCCTGGTGGAGCTCGGCCACCCGGGCGGCCAGAGCATCAGGGTGGTCCCGCTCAGCAGGAAGGGCTCCAAGAAGAAACCGGAGGCGGTGGAGGAGCTGGTGGATCATCCGGGTTTGAAAGCGCAGGCAACAGCCGCGACATTCCCCTACGACCTCGGGGGCTCCCTGCTCGGCAGCGCTCGGGAGCTGAACGGTGCCTCGGCGTTGCCATCGCTCCTCCTGAACAAGGAGCCCTCGGAACCCACCTGGTCCAGCAGCGATTTCAGTCCCAGCGACTGGAGTGACACCTTCACTGGATCACTCCTTTCCAGCGACCACTTCCTTCCCTTTGACGCCAACGTGGGCACCGGCAGCTGCTCCAGCCCCGAGAGCCCCCGCGGTGCCTGAGGCAGCGGGGCACCCACCTGGGCCCCCTGGGCCGGCAGCTCCTCTCGGGATCCCAAACCCTGATCTGGGATCTCCCCAGCAACAACCGGTGTGTCTGAGCTCCTCGGGCTCTGCGACGGGGTCCTGCGCCTGCCCCGCAGCCACAATGGCACCGGCGGCTTCTCCAGCAGCATCGGGAGGGGAAAGCTCGTCCTGCAGTGCTGAGGCTTCTCTACATTTGGGTTTGGGGATTCTTTTTTTCTCCTTTTCTCTGTGCCCCCCCAGAGCTGTGGTGGGTGCTGAAGCTGCTCCAGGGACCCGAGTTTTGGGCCAGGATGAAGCTCGGGGTGCTGAGCGGCAGCGGGGGCTGCACTATCACCAGCGTCCAGGATGGGGACTCAATGGACCTGCTGCCGCCTGGACCCACGGAGCTGGGGTCGCCGGGTGCTCCATGGCCCCCAGGTTGTGGAGCTGGGGTGGGAAATGAGCAATAAAGGGAGATGAGATTTCCAGGCAACTTCTGGCCAGTGTAGTGATTGTTTGGTGGGTTGCAGGACCAGGGAGTGGAAAAACAGCTGCCCAAGGTACAGCCAGATTAGGGCAGGAGGGTCCGTGCCCTGCAGTGCCTCCCTTGCCATTCTGGGGGTGATTTGGGGTTATTTTGCTGCAGCAGGGAGGCAAAGCCTGGTCTGTGGTTCCCAGTGCCCCTTCACCCCACCCCACACAGGCATAGAGCAGATCCAGAAAAACAGCATTTAATGGAAAACAAAAAAGAAAAAAGGTCCCATGAAAGCCACTCCAGCCCCCCTCCCCCCTAATGCAGCATCCCGTCCTCCCAAACCCCTCCAACCCCCTCCCTAATGCAGCATCCCGTCATCCCAAACCCCTCCAGCCCCCCCCCCCAATGCGGCATTGCGTCCTCCCAAACTCCTCCAACCCCCACCCCCCGGCGAACCCCATCCCCCACTCAGGGTCTAATCGCCCCCTGCCACCCCTGCCCTGCGCTTGCTGGGGGGCTCAGGCTCGGGGCTGTGCCCCCGTTCGTGGCTCCGTTTGCGGCCCCGCTGCTCTGCTGGGGCAGCCTGGGACTGTGGTAGCTCCATCGCTGTCCTGCGCTTGCTGGGGGGCTCGGGGCTGTGCCCCTGTTCGTGCCTGCATTTGCGACCCTGCTCTTCAGGCTTGGGGACGCTGCTGAGATATTTCTTGCCCTGGGCATCTTGTAGAATGGTCTTCTGGTGGCTTGTGGGGTCCCCAGCGGCTTTGTTGTTGGGGGCAGCCGAGCAGCTGGGGCGGACATGGCTGCCTGGAGGTGTCCCTGCAGCGGTGGCCTTGCTGGAGATGCTCAGTCGTGCGAATTTTTCCTCCAGGCTCTGGTAGCCAGATGGGATGGGAGCTGGCAGCACTGGAGTGGCTGCGGCCACCACTGTGCCCTGGTGGTTATAGGGCACGGTCCATTGAATGCGGAACACCCTGGGGTCGAAGCAGCACCCACATGGTGCCGTCAGAAGCCCTGTGAGGGGGAGAGGGAGTTGTCATGGGCTGGTCCCCATCACCAATGTCCCCTGGGTCTGCTGGTGGCTGGGACATCCCCATGGGGTGAGCCTCTGTGCAGGGAACGGGGCTGCAAAGTGGGAGGAGACTCGGTTCTGGGAGCGGAAACGGGAGAGATGGCCCCGGGTGCTGGGGAGATGCTCAGAAACCGGGATTTTCTGGGCACATATGACCCAGGGCAGGGCCGCTTGGCCGCGCTGGCTGAACCCCTGTGCCGGGGACAGGGGTGGTGGGTGCTGGGAGTGCCCGGGGTCGGCAAAGGGACCGAAGGTGCCGGGGTGTCGGAGCAGACGGGGTGCCAGGGGTGCCGTACCTGCTGGTGGGGCCTGGGGGGGTGCCCAGGCTGCAGGGAAGGGCTGCTGCTGCACGGTCGGTGGGCGCAGCGGGGCTGAGCCTGCAAGAGAGACGGGAGCAATGGCCGGCGCTCGCCTCCCCACTTGCCCCCATGAGCATGCCGGGCTGAAGGGGTCAGGGTGGGTTCCTACCTGGAGGAAAGAAGTTTTGGGGGAGCACGAATGGCTGGAGCAGCCGCAGGACCGGGCGGACCCAGGAGCCGTTCGCTGGGAACATCATGGTCGCTCTGACCGTTGGTAACTAAGGACTCTTTGGGGTGTCCCAGGAAGGAATGTTGGGGCTCCCAGTGTTCCGCCCCAGCCCAAGAGCCTCCCCAGCTCCTCCTGGGCAGGGAAAGGGTTTAGGGGGTTGGGCGGGTGGTGGGTACAAATGCTTTTTGCTTTAAATGTTATTTTTCAGGGGGAAAAGGAACAAGTCAATGCAGGCAAGATGTGTGTAGGGACCAAGCTGCACCTTGTGCCACACAGTGAACACGTTTGTGATCATTGCCTGTGTTTCTGTGCGCTGGAGTGATGCAGAGACAGGAAAAAGGGACGCGAGGGGGTGTCACACAGCACGTGTTCCCCAGACCTCACTCCAGCAGTCCCCTGATCAGGAAAGCCGAGCAGCCCTGGATCCCCCTCGGAGCGGCTGAGCTCTGCCAGGCAGGTGACACTTGGGAGGAGACGAAACCCACCACTGTGTGCTCCCCAAAAAACGGGCTGGATGCTGTACATCTGCCCCCAGGTTGAGGTTGGATCTGGGGAACAATTTCTTCACAGTATCACAGTATCACAGTATGTTTGGGATTGGAAGGGACCTCAAAAGATCATCCAGTCCAATCCCCCTGCTGGAGCAGGAACGCCCAGGTGAGGTCACACAGGAACATGTCCAGGTGGGTTTTCAATGTCTCCAGAGAAGGAGACTCCACAACCCCCCTGGGCAGCCTGTTCCAGTGCTCTGTCACCCTCACTGAGAAGAAGTTTTTTCTCAAATTTAAGTGGAACCTCTTGTGTTCCAGCTTGATCCCATTACCCCTTGTCCTATCATTGTTTGCCACCAAGAAGAGCCTGGCTCCATCCTCATGGTACTCACCCTTTATATATTTATAAACATTAATAAGGTCCCCCCTCAGTCTCCTCTTCTCCAAACTATAGAGACCCAGCTCCCTCAGCCTTTCTTCATAAGGGAGATGCTCCACTCCCTTCATTATCTTTGTTGCCCTACGCTGGACCCTCTCCAGCAGTTCCCTGTCCTTCTGGAACTGAGGGGCCACAAATGGACACAATATTCCAGATGGGGGTCACACCAGGGCGGAGTAGAGGGGAAGGAGGACCTCTCTCGATCTACTAACCACCCCCCTTGTAATACATCCCAGGATGCCATTGGCCTTCCTGGCCACAAGGACCCAGTGCTGGCTCATGGTCATCCTGCTGTCCCCAGGACCCCCAGGTCCCTTTCCCCTACACTGCTCTCTAATATGTAATTTCCCAACCTATACTGGAACCTGGGGTTGGTGGGTGGGTTATACATTAGACAGGAGCTTTAGGGTTTTTGTACTTAGTTGTAGTTGTTTTTCCTGTACATAGTTTTGTTTCTTTGTGTGTTTGTTTGTTTTGGTAAATAGATTGATTTATGTTTTTTCAGCCCTGTGCTCTCTGTCATTTTCTTGTATCTGCAGAGCTGTGGTTTCCGCTCGCTTTGGGTTCCTGGGGCTGGAGGTGGCTGGGGGTGCTGGCACGGCCACCCAGGGGACAGGGGGTCCCTGTGCACTGAGGGCTCCCACTTGCAGAGACATGGCACTGGGCACCAGTGGGGTTGGTTCATGGGCTGCTGGAGAGCGGTGTCCCCAACAGCAAAGCTGTCACCAGCAATGAGTGAACCATGAGAGCCTTGGGAACGGCTTGTGCCGGGATCAGGGAGAAGGTTTTGCAGCTGTAGGTGCTGCTGTTTAAGGCTCTGAACCTACACATGTGCAGGGCTTTGGAGCTGTTCCCCACCAGGCTGGGGTCAGGACCGGGGTTGCTCCCAGCTTGCAGAAGCATCCGGGCTGGAGCCAGTGGGAGCTGTTCCTCTCCTCTGGACGCATGCAAGGACATTCAAGTCCTTCTCAAATGGTGGGGCCCAGCCCGACACACAGTGCTCCAGGTGAGGCTGCACCAAGCCTGGACCCAGTGGGACAATCCCTTCTCTTGGCTGGCTGGTCGGGCTGTGTTTGACGTCCCCAAGATGCCGTTTGCCCTCTCCGAGCCCGGGCACACTGCTGGCTCCTGAGCTGCTGCCCCCCCAGCACCCCAGGTCCCTTTCTGCAGGGCTGCTCTCCAGCTGCTCCTCTCCCCGTTTACACTTGTGCAGCTGTTGCCCCCTCACAGGGGCAGAACCCGCATTTGGCTTGTTACACATCAACCCATTCGTCATCGCCCAGTGCTCCAGTCTGTCCAGATGCCTCTGCAGGGCCTCTCATCTCTTGAGAAGCTCAACACGGAATCACAGACTGGTTGGGGTTGGGAAGGACCTCTGGAGAACATCTAGTCCAACCCACCTGCTAGACCGGGTTCACCAGAGCAGATGGCACAGAATGGCATCTACCTGTGTTCTGAGTGTTTCCAGAGGAGGAGACTCTCCATCCTCTCTAGGCAGCCTGTTCCAGGGCTCTGGCACCCTCACAGTAAAGAAGTTTCTCCTCATGTCAAGACAGAACCTCCTGTGTGTCATTCTGTGCCCGTTGCCCCTCACCCTGTCATTGGGCACCACTGAAAAGAGTTTGGCCCATCCTCTTTACACCCACCCTGGGGATATTTAGCAGCATAAACACGATCCCCTGTCAGCTTGTCTTCTCCAGGCCAAACAGACCAAGTTCTCTCAGTCTTGCCTCTTCAGAAAGAAGCTCCAGAGCCCTCATCATCTCTGTGTCTCTCCACTGGACTCTCTCCAGTAATTCCTTCTCCTTTGTAAGCTGTTGTCGAGGGTTTAGATTGCGGGGTGAGAATAAAACGCTGGCAGATGTATTGTTAACATGCTCTCCTCCCTCCACTTCCCCCTTTTGCCCCTCCCTCTCCCCCCTTCCCACTCAGGACAGGCCATCGGGAGGGAAAGAATGACAGAGAGAAGAGAGTTGGAAAAATTAGAAATGTTTTATTAATGCTACTGATAAGAATAGAGAAAATGATACAAAATATACAAAATCAATCTGAAAAGTCCCAGTAACTGCAGAGCCGGCACCCGAAGTCCTGGAGTGGACTCTACAGCCAACCGGAGCTGGATTCCGTCTCTCACTGGCTTCAGTTTGCAGGGACAACTTGCAACGTCCTCTCCTAATGTCGCAATAAGGAAAAGGGATGAGATCCTCGTGATCTCCCACTTTTATATGAAGTATCACTTGAATGGGATGTTATACACAGCTGGTCAGTTTCTTGGTCACTGGTTTCTCGTCACCCCTCTCGTGAGATGTCCATCCATGCTTATCAATAACCTCGCATTCCATTGCTATTTTCACCAAAACATGGATCTGGTTTTCCAGGAAAATGCAGCTGATATGAAGCTTGAGCTGACAGGCAAATTCACTAAAAGAGAAACTTGTTTTTTAACAAAACCAGGACATTCCACCACTTATAATATGCCATTCACTGAATACTTAAACCTTATCAATACAATCTATCAATACAATCTAATTAATCACTACTAATATATATATACACATATGTACATATATACACAGGAGTAATTAATCTTAATCAGTGGACCATCCTTTGAAAAGTTCATTAAGTTCATGTCGTCACGACAGTCTCTCAGGGCAGGAAAAATGGTGCATCTAGTGCATCTCATGACCACTGTTTGTGGGTTAAAAGACTCCTATCAGTTTCAGAGAAGTTGTCAGGCGCCACTCGAATAAGCGAGCGCTGGTTTCATCATCACCGTCTTCGTCTGAAAGACACTTATGAAACACTGTTTGTGCAGCAATTCACATCACGCAATTAAGTATTGAATATTTTCACCTAAAATCAAATCCCCTTGAGGTAAACACCGGACTTCTCCATCCTTATGCATCACCCAGCATGTGCTGCCAGGTCCTGGGCAAAAACAATCCCAGGAGTGGGCTTGCCTTTGCCTGAGGCAGGAGTAACCCAGACTGCCTTTCCTGACATGATATCATGTGTACTACAGGGACTGTATCTCCTTCTACAGTCCGTAGAATTTCTGATTGGGCAGGCCCGGCTCGATTGGTTGATCCCCTGGTGTTGACCAACCAAGTGGCTTTTGCTAAATGTGAATCCCAGTTTTTAAAGGTTCCACACCCAATGCCTTTAGTGTAGTTTTTAGCAAACCATTGTACCTTTCAATTTTCCCAGAGGCTGTTGCATGATATGGAATATGATTTACCCACTCAGTACCGTGTTCTTTGGCCCAGTTGTCTATAAGACTGTTTTTGAAATGAGTACCATTGTCTGATTCAATTCTTTCTGGCGTACCGTGTCGCCAAAGGACTTGCTTTTCAAGGCCCAAGATAGTATTTCGGGCTGTAGCATGAGGTACGGCATATGTTTCCAACCATCCAGTGGTTGCTTCCACCATTTTAAGTACATAACACTTACCTTGACGTGTTTGTGGAAGTGTGATATAATCAATCTGCCAAGCTTCTCCATACTTATACTTTAACCATGGCCCCCCATACCATACAGGCTTTAACCGTTTTGCTTGTTTGATTTCGGCGCAAGTTTTACATTCATGAATAACCTGTGAAATAGTGTCCATAGTTAAATCCACCCCTCGATCGCGAGCCCATTTATATGTTGCATCTCTACCTTGATGCCCTGAAGCATCATGGGCCCACCAGGCTAGGAAAAGTTCACCTTTATGTTGCCAGTCCAAGTCCACCTCAGCTACTTTAATCTTAGCAGCTTGATCCGCTTGTTGGTTGTTTAGATGTTCCTCGGTGGCTCGACTTTTAGGCACATGAGCATCTACATGACGAACTTTCACAGGCAGGCTCTCTAGCCGAGCAGCAATGTCTTGCCACAGTGTGGCAGCCCAAATGGGTTTACCTCTGCGCTGCCAGTTGCTTTTCCTCCATTACTATAGCCACCCGCACAAGGCATTTGCTACCATCCATGGGTCAGTATAGAGATAAAGTATTGGCCACTTCTCTCGTTCAGCAATGTCCAAAGCCAGCTGGATGGCTTTCACTTCTGCAAATTGACTAGATTCACCTTGTCCTTCAGTGGCTTCTGTAACTTGTCGTGTGGGACTCCACACAGCAGCTTTCCACCTTCGATGTTTTCCTACAAGACGACAGGATCCATCTGTGAACAGTGCATACTGCTTATCAGTCTCTGAAAGAGTATTATACGGTGGAGCTTCTTCAGCACGTGTTACTTCCTCCTCATCTGGAGACATCCCAGAGTCTTTGCTTTCTGGCCAGTCTGTAATCACTTCTAAGATCCCTGGGCGATTGGGATTTCCAATTCGAGCTCGTTGCGTGATCAATGCAATCCATTTACTCCACGTAACATCGGTTGCATGATGTGGAGAGGGAACCGTCCCTTTGAACATCCAGCTCAGCACCGGCAGTCGAGGTGCCAGGAGGAGCTGTGCTTCAGTACCGATCACTTCTGAAGCAGCTCGGACTCCTGCATATGTGGCCAGTATCTCTTTTTCAGTTGGAGTATAGTTGGCCTCAGATCCTTTGTATCCTCGACTCCAAAAACCTAAGGGTTGACCTCGGGTTTCTCCTGATGCTTTCTGCCAGAGGCAGGGACATCGAGAATTTTTTCCTAATACCCCATCTTAACCTCCCCTGGCGCAATGTGAGGCCTCTTGTCTCTTGCTACTTGGGGAGAAGTTCTTTACCCGCCAAAGAGTACACCCAAGCAGGCCATGAGCTGCAGCTTCTCCAGGAGATGCTGTGGGATGCGGTGTCAAAGGCTTTACTGAAGTCTAATTAGACAACATACACGGCCTTTCCCTCATCTACTAGGTGGGTCACCTTGTTGTAGAAGGACATCCGGTTGGTGAAGCAGGACCTGCCTTTCACAAACCGTGTTGAGTGGGCCTGATCACATGGCTTTCTTGTATGTGCTGTGTGATATCACTCGGGATGTTCTGCTCCATGACATTCCCTGGCACCGAGACCAGACTGACAGGTCTGTAGTTCCCCAGATCTTACTTCCAGCTCTTCTTGTGGATGGGCGTCACATTAGCCAACTGCCTGTGAACTGGGGCCTCCCCAGGTAACCAGGATTGCTGATAGATAGTGCAAAGTGGCTTAGTGATCACCTTGGCCAGCTCCCTCAGCTCCCTCAGCACCCTTGGGTATATCCCATCTGGCCCCATAGATTTGTGGGTGTGCAAGTGGTGTAACAGGTGGTTAACCATTTCCCCTTGGATTACTGGGGCTTCATTCTGCACCCTAAGCCTGTCTCCTGTGTCAGGGGGCTGGGTACCTGGAGCACAACCGCTCTGACTCTTAAAGACTGAGGCAAAGAAGGCATTTAGGACCTCAGCATTTCCCTCATCTTCTGTCGCTGTGTTTCCCCCCGTACCCCTCAGGGGATGGAGATTCCCTTTAGCCCTCCTTTTGTTGCTCATATATTTATAGGAACATTTCTTGTTGCCTTTCGCAGTGGTGCCCAGGCTCAGCTCTAGTTGGTCTCTGGCCTTTCTAATTTTCTCCCTGCATAACTTTGCGGCATTCTTGTATTCCTCTTGAGCAGCCTGCCCCTCCTTGCAAAGCTTATCAATTCTCCCTTTATTCCCAAGTTCCAGCTGCAGCTCTCTATTCAGCTAGGCCAGAAGTTCTTCCCCGCCATCTCGTCTTTAGGCAGACAGGGACAGCGTGCTTCTGTGCCTCTAAGATTTCCTTCTTGAAGAGAGACCAGTTTTCCTGGGCTGCTTTGTCCTTCAGGACTGCTTCCCAAGGGACTCTGCCAAGCAGGCTCCTGAACAGGTCCAAGTTTACCCCTTGGAAGTCCAAGGTGGCAGTTCTGCTGAGCATCCTGCTAACTTCTCCAAGAACGGAAAACTCCGTCATTTCATGGTCACTATGCCCAAGGCGACCTCCCTGTTGCCCACGAGTCCTTCTGTATTTCTTTTGATGGTATCCATGCAGGTCTTGGTCACGTAAGAGCTCACTTGTTGCTGGTGGCAGCTTTCCTGTTGGGGGCACCGCTTTCCAGCAGCCCATGAACCAACCCCACTGGTGCCCAGTGCCGTGAGCACTGCAAGTGGGACCACTCTGTGCACAGGGACCCCCTGTCCCCAGGGCGGCCGTGCCAGCACCCCCAGCCACCTCCAGCCCCAGGAACCCAGAGTGAGCGGAAACCACAACTTGGCAAATACCAGAAAAAGACAGAGAGTGCAGGTCTGAAAAAACATGAATAAATATATTTACAGGAAAAAACAGAAAAGTAAACCTATTTAGAGAAAGAAACCCGAACTACAACAAACGAAATACAATCAACATACTACTTAATACATACAACATAAACATACACTACACTATCAATAAACACACACTACAAATCAATACACTACGTAAATACACACAACAAACTACTAACTCCCTCTTCTGTCTATCCCACCCCACCAAGCCCATCATCAACGTATCATCTACCCATCCACTTCCATTTCCTCTAACATGTCACTGTCCACTTCCATTTCTTCCTCCGCATCCTCATCCACTTCCATGTCTTCATCCATCTGCACTTGATCCACCTCCATGTCTTCTTCAATGTTTTCATCCACCTCCATCTCCTCTACCTGCTCAGCCCCCATGCAGCAACTGGCTCTCCAGCCCCCAGCACAGTGTGGTGTAGCCTAAGGCAAAAGCCAAGCAGAAAAGTGCCTTGGTCCTGCCCTGGGCAGCTCAGCAGAGCTGTGGGACAGGGGTCTCAGCACCCCTGACCCCTCTTGCTGCCCAGGGAGAGCTGTGGGGTGATGGGTCCCCTGGGCACTTCGCCAGCAGGAGCTGCCTGGACTTGGGGCAGCTCGTGGGCCACCAGCACCCACGGGCCAGCACCTGCATCCGGAGTATCCCGTGCTTTGTGCGCTTCGGCATCTTGGGGAGCTCGGTGTTCTGGCAGGTCTGTGGGAGCAGAGAGGGCAGGGGTGAGCAGCCATGTCCCTGCCCCATGGGGTGTCACAGGCACAGACCCCAGCCCCACACCTGCCTTGGTGCCCAGAAGCTCCTTACCTTGCACAGGTGTTTTCTTGGCTGCGTGCTGCTCCCCGGGCAGGGCTGGGCTGCCCTGGCTCCAGCCTGGAAAGGGGCAGAGGAGGCACAGGCTCAGGCTCCGGGCAGCACCAGCTGCTCCTGCTGAGCATCACTCTGACACGAGCCCGGGGTGCCCTGGGCGCCCATGGGGACGTGTCCCACAGGCAGGGATGCTCAATTTCAGCAGGGGACGAGCAGCCCAGAAGGGCTTCTCCCAGCCCGTGGCCTTGCAGGGGTGGCTGGAGAGGATGAGCTGAGCTCCTGGTCCCCAAGCTCCCCAGAATGGGGTCCCCACCCCACGCCATCCCCGCAGTGCCTGCTCCCGCCTGCCCGGGCAGTGGAGGTGCCCAAAGCCATGGAGCGGGACTGTACCTCCAGCAACACAAGTCTCCTCTTGCTCCGGAGCTTCACAACAAAAGAGCAGAAAATAGGGACTGAGGTGCTGGGTGTAGGCGAGAAGGGTTGGGTTATGCAGTCGAGACACTGGGAATGGGAGAGAAGGGCTGGACTGGGAGCAGGGTAAGCGGGAAGAAAGCAAGAGGAGCAGACAAGGTGGGCAGTGCTGAGAGATGGAGAGGGTCGCTGTGGTGTGCTTGTTGCCAGGCACCAGCGCTGCAGATGGAACACGAGCCGTGACATCACACCTGGGTTGCATGGGCACTCTGGTTTGGCTGAGCAGCAGGGATGGGGATGACCCGCTCTCAGTGGTAGTTATGGAGCTACTAACCTGCCTTTTCACCAGTTTCATCATCCCAAGCAGTTCTACTTCCATGTAGCCTTGAGCGGTTCTTCCCAACCATCCCGTCATGCCCGGCAGCCATCCTCACCCCTCACAAATGTTGTTCTCCAGCTGGTTCCTGCAGTAGCTGAAGTTCACCTCCCTGTCCATGGCCATCCCTTTGCAGGTCTGGTCTCGCTCTGCCCCTGTACAGCACAGCCGCTCTTCCACGTGGGCACCAATGGCACCGCAAGTCCCAGCCTGGGTACTGTCAAGGAAGACCAGAAAGCCTTGGGGTACAAGTGAATAAATCTGATGCCCAGGTCATCTTTCCCTCCCTTCTACCAATTAAAGGAAAGGGCGCAGCCAGAAAGAGATGTATAATGCACATCAACTCCATGCTCTGTGGCTGGTGGCGTCCTAAGGGTTTTGGCTGCTATGACAATGGGACATTGATGACTATAAGCAGCTAGGGAGGGATGGGATCTACCTGTATAGAAGAGGCGAGGGAATGTTTGGCAGCAGGCTGGCCAACTTGGTGAGGTGGGCTTTCAGCTGAAGGGCTCAGGGACAGTGTCCAAAGTGGCAAAACCCATGCCAACACATCCAATTGGGGAAAATAAGCCAGGCCAACCAGAGAAGCGACAAATGTTCCTGAGCTGCCTCCCAAGATGAGGACCAGAAGGCCAGCCAGCTCCAGGGTGTGTATGGCTGTGGTGGATCCTTCTGCAGACCTCACGGGAAACCTGCACACTCGATTCCTTCTCTGAAATGTCTGTGCACCAACGCACGCAGCACGGGGAACAAACAGGAACAGCGAGAGATCCGTGTATGGTCACACAGCCACGATCTCTTTGCCATTCTAGAGACACGGTGGCACAGCTCACACAACTGGAACGCTGTCACAGAAGGGTCTGTACTTTTTTGGAAAGACAGGCCAGCAAGGGCGATGGGGGAGTTGCGCTTTATGTGAGAGAGCAACTCGAATGTATCAAGCTCTGCCCGAGGGGATGAAAAATGAGTCCAGAGCTTATGGGTAAAAATGAATGGCCAGACTAACATGGGGTGACGTGTTGTGGGTGTTTCCTACAGGGCCTGAGCAGAAAGAGAAGCCGATGAGTCTTCTCCCAAGTTGGTGGACAACAGGTTGACCATGAGGCAGGAATGTGCCCTTGTGGCCAAGAGTCTCCTGGGGAGTATTAGGAAGAGCATGACCAGCAGGTCAAGGCAGGTAGGATCTGTCTCGACATGAGGAGAAACTTCTTTACTGTGAGGGTGCCAGAGCCCTGGAACAGGCTGCCTAGAGAGGATGGAGAGTCTCCTCCTCTGGAAACACTCAGAACACACGTAGATGCCATTCTGTGCCATCTGCTTTGATGAACCCAGTCTAGCAGGTGGGTTGGACTAGGTGATCTCCAGAGGTCCTTCCCAACCCCAACCAGTCTGTGATTCCGTGTTGAGCTTCTCAAGAGACAAGAGGCCCTGCAGAGGCATCTGGACAGACTGGAGCATTGGGTGATGATGAATGGGTTGATGTGTAACAAGCCAAATGCGGGTTCTGCCCCTGGGAGGGGGCAACAGCTGCACAAGTGTAAACGGGGAGAGGAACAGCTGGAGAGCAGCCCTGCAGAAAGGGACCTGGGGTGCTGGGGGGGCAGCGGCTCAGGAGCCAGCAGTGTGCCCGGGCTCGGAAAGGGCAAACGGCGTCTTGGGGACGTCAAACACAGCCCGACCAGCCAGCCAAGAGAAGGGATTGTCCCACTGGGTCCAGGCTTGGTGCAGCCTCACCTGGAGCACTGTGTGTCGGGCTGGGCCCCACCATTTGAGAAGGACTTGAATGTCCTTGCATGCGTCCAGAGGAGAGGAACAGCTCCCACTGGCTCCAGCCCGGAGGCTTCTGCAAGCTGGGAGCAACCCCGGTCCTGACCCCAGCCTGATGGGGAACAGCTCCAAAGCCCTGTGGATGGGTAGGTTCGGAGCCTTAAACAGCAGCACCTACAGCTGCAAAACCTTCTCCCTGATCCCGGCACAAGCCGTTCCCAAGGCTCTCATGGCTCACTCGTTGCTGGTGACAGCTTTGCTGTTGGGGACACCGCTCTCCAGCAGCCCATGAACCAACCCCACTGGTGCCCAGTGCCATGTCTCTGCAAGTGGGACCCCTCAGTGCACATGGACCCCCTGTCCCCGGGGTGGCCGTGCCAGCACCCCCAGCCACCTCCAGCCCCAGGAACCCAGAGCGAGCGGAAACCACAGCTCTGCAGAGAAAAGAAAATGACAGAGAGCACAGGGCTGAAAAAACATAAATCAATCTATTTACCAAAACAAACGAGCACACAAAGGAACAATACTATTTACAGAAAAAACAATGAAATACAACAAACCACAAAAGTCCCTCTCTAATGCACAACCCACCCACCCACAAAGCCCAACAACATCATTACACTGGCTGCAGGCAGTGGCTGGGGGAACACAGGGGACCTGGAGGGGACATGAGGATCCCGGGGGGGATCTCCCGCTTTTCGGTCCCTGCGCCACAATTTACCCCCAGTTCCCTCCGGTTTTAGAATCCCTGAATAATTTGTGTTGGAAAAGACCCAACCGTTTAACTGACACCCAAAATCAAAACTCCCGACGCTGATTCACCACAAATCCCTTTGGGCCTCGAGCGTTTTATTCCCCCCCGAGCGACCCTCGGATGAAACACTCGGATGCTCAAGTTCTCGCGTTTGCAGCAAAATCCCCATTTTGCCCTGTTTTTGTTTCTCAAACTGGGATGAACTCCCCAGACTCTTCTCAAACGCAAAATAATGGGGGTTTCGCTGCCCTCTGGGCTGGACTTTGCTGCTGCTTAATGGGGATAAACTTGGCATTTTTATCAGCATGAATTTCCTTAATTGCGATCCTCCCTGCAATGTATCAGCGTCTGTTGGTTCCAGTGGGAGAATCTTGATCTAACACAATTTATTTAAACAACGTGAAAAGAGGTCTGTGCCGCCCCTGCTCAGAGGGGAGCGTCAACACCATCTGCACGATCAAAACACCCCCAAAAAAGCAAAAAGCAAACAAGACACAAGCACAAAAATCCTGACTTCACGTCCCCGAGGTTGAGGATCTGGGGGATTTCCCAGAAAAACGGCGTTGGGAGAGGCCAGAAATGCCGCCATCACCTCAGGGCTGAAGGACGCCGTGGATCGGGCTCCTTTTCAGGAGTTTTTGTCAGAAAATGCAGGTGTTTCAGTGAGAAAAGCTGCACTTAAGCCAGGCTTAGTGGCACCAGCAGCAGAGGGACCGCAGGATCGGCCGCTGTCTTGGCTGATTCGTCCTGGTGGTGAGGAGGAGCATGGCCTGACCTGCCAGGGCGTGGGTGGAGGGGTCAGGGTCCTGTTCCAGGATCCCGAGGGCTGGAGGGAGAGAAATGGAGCCGAATTGAACCCCCATGTCTGCAGAGACAAACCCGGTGTCCCCCCAAGCCAGCCCGACCGGCCAGGAGAGAGCGGCTGCGCGGGAATGCCCAAAATCGGCCAATTAGCCCATTGTTTTGGGTGGAAAAGCCCCTCAAGGTCATCGAGTCCATTAACCCAACCCCGGCACTAAAACGTCCCCAAGAACCTCGTCTGTTCAGCCTCCAGGGGTGGCGACTCCAGCACTGCCCTGGGCAGCCTGTTCCAACGCCCCACAGCCCTTTGGGGAAGAAATCACCCCCAATTTCTAACCTCACCCTCCTTCTCCAGCCCCTTCCCAGCTGCGTTCCCTCCTCTCAACCCGCTCCAGCTCCTCAGGGTTTTCTTGGCGTGAGGCGATCCCAAGACCCCTGGGGCCGCCAGTTGAGCCCTGAGGTGATTTTGTGCCCCTGGGGCCACCATTTTGTGTTTTGAGGTGATTTTGTGCCCCATGGCCACCATTTTGAGCCCTAAGATGATCTTCATGCCACCATTTTGTGCCCTGAGGGGATCTTGATGCCCCTTGGGCAGATTCTTGGTGTTTTGAGGCAATTTCATGCTCCTGGCACTGCTGTTTTTTGTGCTGAGGTGATTTTGTGTGCCTGGGGCCGCCTTTTGGAGCCCTGAGGTGACTCTGGTGCCATGTTGAGCCCTGAGGTGATTCTGGTGCCCTTGGGGACGCCATTTTGTGCTTGTTTTGAAGTGAGTTTAGTGCCATATTGTGCTTTGAGGTACCGGTGCTGGGGGGGCCTGAGTCCCTTCCCCAAACACACCAGGTGTCCCCTCACCCTGACGTTTTCCAGCAGCTCATAGGAGCGGCAGAAGGTCTCCAGGCCCTTTGGTGCGGTGTCGTTCTTGCTGAACTTGCACAGCTCACAGATGTTGCCGAGGAACCTCAGCTTCTCCCCCACGCTGTTTGCCGGGCTCTCGATGAACTTCACAATGAAGTCCAAGTTGTCTCTCCGGAACTCGTACACCGGTAACCAGCTGGTGTCTGGTAATGGACAGCAGGGAGGGCTGTGGAGAAGCCGTGTCCTGCTGGCCCCGCGGCCTCTGGGCAGGAGCCGTGTCCCCTCTGTCCCCCCTGTCCCCGCTGTCCCCTCTGGACCCTCACTCATGCGGCAGCAGCCGGAACCTGGTCACCTCGTCGGGCTGCCGTCGAGGTCTGATGGCCTGGGGAACATTCACCTCCTCCCAGGCCACCCGGGGGCGGCTGGGGGGTCTCTGCTCCATCTCGCGGGAAAGTTTTGGTGAAAAGGAAAAGCTTCGGCAAAAAGGAAAGTCTTCAGGACTTGAGACGCACTCGGGAGCGCCTCGCCAGGGAAAAATGTGAGATGGTCTTGGGAGATCCTCGCCATGAAGAGGCGTGAATTGAGATCAAGAGCTCCTTGCCACGAAAATATGTGAAACGAGCTCGGGAGCTCCTCGCCACAAAAAGACGTGGGTGCTCGGGAGCTCCTCACACGGATCTGCCACCGGCAGCTCGAGTCGGGTTGTGGTTGGACTCGATCCGAAGGTCTCATCCAACCCAAACGAGTCTGTGACTCTAAAGAGACGTGGGCTGCGCTCCGGGCTCGCATTGGTCCCGTCACCGTCCTGCCACAAAGTGCAGCCGGGCCCGGCACCGTGGTGACCACAGGCGGTGTCACCAGTGAGGTGACAAAGGGCCCCAGCCAAGCCGAGGATGGAGCAGGTGACACACGGGAGGGTTGGAGGCTCCAAACTGCTCTGGGCTCAAAGGAAAGAATCGAAGAGTCATAGAATCGTGGAATAAAACAATCGTAGAACCTTGGAGTCATACAATCTTGGAATTGAAGAATCAGGGAATCAAGGAATCGTAATATCCCAGAATCAAAGAATCATGGAATCATCAAATCAAGGAATCATAGAACCGTAGAGTCGTAGAATCTTAGAATCGAAGAACCAGGGAATCAAGGCATCATAATATCCCAGAATCAAAGAATCGTAGAATCACATAATCATAGAATCAGGGAATAACAGAATCATGGAATTACAGAATCACAGGATTGTAGGATCATAGAATCACAGAAGAAAAAAAAAAACACAAAACCCATATCACAGAGTAATAGAATTAAATAATTGTAGAATCAAAAAATCAAAGAATCGTAGAATCAAAGAATCGTAGAGCTTTAGAATCAAAGAATCATAATATCCTAGAATCAATAAATTATAGAATCAATAAATTATAGAATCGAAAAATCAAAGGATAAAAACATCATAGAATAAAAAAATCAAATAACCACAGAATAATCAAATCATAGAAACATAGAATCATAGAATCACAGAATTATAGAATCAAAGACTCAAAGAATCAAAGAATTATGGAATTGCAGAACTATAGAATCATGTAATGATAGAATCGCAGAATCAAAGAATCGAAGAATCACAGAAGAATCAAATCAATCAAGAATCACAGAGCCTTCAAATCTTGTGCCCCCCGTCTGCCCTCGTACCCCCCACTTCGTTCCCTTCCTTGTGCCCCCCCCGTAGCCTCCCCCAGTCTCCTTGTGTCCCCCCTTGTGTCCCCCAGTCCCTTTGTGCCCCTAATATTGCCCCCCCCTTATGAGCCCCCCCTTGTGCCCCCTAATTCCATGTGCTCCCCCAGTCTCCTTGTGCCCCCCAACTCTTGTGCTCCCCCCCTTGTGCCCCCGAGTCTCCTTGCTCCCCCCACTTCATTCCCTCCCTTGTACCCCCTCGTTTAGCCCCCCCAGTCACCGTGTTTCTCCCCCATCTTGTGCCCCCCCTTGTGTCCCCCTAGTCCCTTTGTGCCCCCCCCACTCTTGTGCTCCCCCCTCTTGTGTCCGCTGGGTCCCCTTGCTCCCCCCACTTCGTTCCCCCCCCCCATTTCCTCCATTGACCCCCCTCCCCGCAGAGCCCCCCCGGGCGGCTTCCGCGACCCCCCAGAGCCACTTCCCCTCAACAGCAACCTCAACAGCTGCAGCCTGCGGGGGGGCCGAGGGCGGGGGGGCGCGAGGCACGTGGACCTGGCCGTGCACGAGGATCCAGCCTGCGGCAAAGACCCGGCCTTGCACGAGGACGCAGCCTCGCACGAGGGCCCCTCTGTGTCCCCCCAGCTGGACATGGCCCCCTCGTGCCCCCCCACCCCGTGTCGACATGAGGGTCCTCGTGCCCCCCAAAAGCACTGGACCTGGGGGGGTGGGGGCTGCTTGTGTCCCCCACCCTGGACATGTGGGGGTGGGGAGGACACAGCCCCATTTTGAGGGGGGGGCCCACCAAAAGCCATCGGGGGGCCCCTGTATCATTGGCAGCACTGAGCCAGGGTGAGGTGGGGGGTGGGGCCGAACCCCCCAAAACTGAGAGGGCCCCACCCAAAGTGCGGACACCCCCGGCTGACACTTTTTTTGCCAAAATCCCTCACATTCCTCCCCAAAAAGAGACACATTTTCCTTGTAAAATAGATGTAAATGGACCAGCGCCCCCTACCTGTGGAAACTGAGGAACGGCGGGGGCCTCCCCCCAAAAAAAAAAAACCCCGCGAGGGTTTTCCCATCCCGGTGGGGCCCCCCCACAAGCACAAGCGCCCCCCCAGCTTGGGGGCACCTCTCTGTGCTGTACAGAGGGATGGGGGGACCCCCAGGAATGAACCCCAAAAATGGAGGAGGGACAAAGGGACAAGGACACCCCCTGCTCAGGGCTTGGGGACCCCCACGGGATCTGGGGACCCTCCTCCAAGTTTTGGAGACCACCCCAAAATCTGGGGACCCCTGTTCAATTTGGGAACTCCCCAGTATTTAGGCTTCCCCCCATATTTTGGGGACACCCCCCCAGGGCTTCAGGTTCCCCCCCAAGGGATCTGGGGAACCCTCCCCAGATTTTGGGGACCTCTCTGGGCTCTGCAATCCCCCCGAATTTGGGGATCCCCTCTATGGTTTGAGGGGACCCCCCCAGGGCTTTGGGATCCTCCCTTGGGATCTGGGGAACCTCCCAACTTTTTGGGATCCCCCCTCAGACTTTGGGGGACCCCCCTAGTATTTACACCCTCCCCCATATTTTGGGGCTCCCCTCAAGCTCCCGGTCAGGGGGGTCACAGGGTCCAGCCCCCCTCCAGGTTTTGGGGTGTTCCTCCCTTATCCCAGAGCAGGGGGGACATCCCACAACCCACTGGCCACTTGGGGACCCACACATTTGGGGGAAGGAGAAGTTCCCTCCTCCCCCCTGGATCTTGGGGTCCCTCCCCTCCAGGTTTGGGGGGCCCCTTTCCCCTCCCACCAAGTCCCCCCCAGAATTCTGCCAAACCAGCTTTGGGTCGAGTGCGTCAAACCAACGAAACTGGAAGAACCCCAGGGGACAACGGGGCCATCAAGGGCCATCAGAGGCCACCATTGTGACAGTCAGATGGCCGTGGCCACCATGGGGACGGTCACCATCAGGGGACACGACAGGGGACAGTCGGGCCACCAGGGTCACCGCAGGGGTGGCTGTGGCCACTGGAGACGTGAGCAGGGTCACCGTGGGGTCAGGGCCACCACTGGGATGGTCGGGGCCACCGTGGGTTCAAGGCCACCGTGGGGTCAGGGTCACCACGGGGTCAAGGCCACTGTGGGGACGGTTGTGGACGGGAACCAAACAAGGTGACACCAGTTCTTGGAACCCTGTCGGAGCCATCAGCTCTGTGTGAAGGGGGGGACACCGGGAACCTGGAGGGCACATGAGGGTCACAGCAGGGGTCACACGTCCCCCACTTTTCCCCCCTCCCCCCACCATGACCCAGAGAGACGTATCAGCTTCTGCGTTTACATAACAGAGCTCCCTGTCAGCACGGCTGTGTCAGGAAATCCAGGATCCACAGCACTCTAAGGTCTGCAGCCTTTACCCGTGCGTTTGGGGAACACTGGAAATGGCAGTCATTGCCAGCTTCGCTCGTTTTCATAGCGCCAAATGTCAGCAAAAGGCACCAGCACGAAGCAGCCGGTGCCTCCTGCAGCCGGCCAAGCCAACAAAGGCGGTTGCCGGCCAGTATAGAATGTTACGTTTCAAAAGCTCCAACTGCTCCTCCAGCTTTAGTCCAGGAAGGTTCGTTCCGACTTCAGCCGTGAGGTTGAGAATCTTTTTACCCCATCAGCTTCTGAAACCATTTCTACCAAAGCAGAAGGCGCTGGCAGTATTGTAACAAAAGCTGATCGTGCACAGCCCGACATCAACGGTCAGCACAAGGTCAGGAAAAACTCCTGCGGCACTGAGGATGAATTCGGTGCCTCTCACCCTCGTCTCCTCCTCTGCTGTGGCCACCACATGGAGGTAACACAGCCAGACAGAGTGACAGCACAGGTGGCCAATCAGAGAGAGCATCACCTCAGGGAAGGGCAGGCCCAGGCAGAGTGCCAGCCCAGGCAGCCAATCAGAGGTCACATCTCAGTTGAGGGGCGGGCACTGCACTGCAGCAGCCTGAGCAGCCAGTGACCAATGAGAGCCAGCGTCACCTCAGGGAAAGGGTGGCCCAAACCAGGGCAGAGTGACAGCCCGGGTGACCAATCAGAGAGAGCGTCACTTCAGGTGAACTGCATCTGAGCAGCTGACCAGCTGGGGGCCAATCAGAGGCCACTCTCAGGGAAGGGCGGGCCCCAAACAGGGCAGAGTGACGGCCCAGGGGACCAATGCGAGGCAGCGTCACCTCATGGGGGAGATGTCCCTTGCAGACAGGACTGCAAGACCCGCTCCTGCCAGGTTGGACTTTGCCTCCAAACGTGGCGCAGCCTCTTCCATTGTGACATCAGCCACTGCCGTTGTGTCACAAAGCAGCATCAGCGCTGAGGTCGGCACAGCAGGGGATAAGACCAGGGGTCTCCCTGCGCCTTGGCCACTCTCGATCTTGAGGGAACCGAGATCGCAGAGTTTTTGGCTCATTCCTGAGCAAGGAAGATGCTTGTTACCTGCACCTCAGCAGGTACCAAGAGACACACAGAGAAGGTTGAACGTCTGAACGGGTATGTTTGAAAACTCCTCCTCCCCTTTCCCCAGGTGTGTTTTCTACCTCGTCAGATGGGGTGGGTGGAGGGTGGGCAGGAGAGGAACACGAGGGCAGCCTGAGAGCTGGGTCTGGAGCTGCTGGAAGGCAGCAGCCGCCTTTCAGTCTCTTCATGAACACCAGGGCTGGGCCCAGAAGCCTTTGATCTCTGCAGAATGAGGGACAGGTCCATTTTGGATGGGACAGAGAGAGTCCCAGGGGTGGCCCGGACACAGCCTGCCGCAGTAATTGTGAGAGCTCAGCTCCATCCTGTATTGTGCTCTGCAGGGTGGGTTCTGTCCCTGAGCTGCTTGGTTTTCCTCTCCATGGGAACCAGAAGGACACCAGCGTGTCCTCTGTTGGCCGTGGGTCTGAATTGTGTTCCTGACAGAGGAGGTTTCCTTGGGAAACCTGGTCAGCTCCTCACCAGGGCTCTGCCTCAGGAAAGGGACTCAAAGTCCTCAAAGGGGTGCAAGGAGTTCTCTAGGAGAACAAAAGGGATTGTTTATTCCTGATGAGTGTCGCTGTGAGCCTGTTGAGAGCCTCCTGGAACAGGCAGGAGGAATTTCGCCCTTGCAGAGCGGTGTGTGCTGTGTCTTGGCGGATCAGGTTCAGGGCAGCAGGGCCCAGACACCGGAGTTTCTTTGGTGCTTCCTTGGTTGCCCGTTGCTTGCCAGCGCACATTGACATTCACCGCTCCCTCCCTCTTTCCAGTCTGCATTTGTCTGCCGTTCTGCCAAGAGAAGGGCCAGAGATAACCCGGCTGCTAAAGAAACGCTGTGAGAGGGGAGACACACACCCCTGGCAACTGTTGGACTGTAGGGGCACAGGCTGAACCTTCTCTTGAGAGGGTGGAGAACAGGATCAGCACAAGTGTCCATTGAATGCTGGGCAGGAGAAACAGGCGTTTGTTATGTCCTTCCATTTCTAGAGAACCCCTCTCCAGCCCCACAGACACAAAGTGTGGACACAAGTCCTGTTGCAACTCCTGCTCTTAGTCCAGAGTCAATCTTGAGCCCTTTGTCCCTAAGGAAACAATCTTTGCCGTGACAAATCCCCCACTGGTGCAGCTGGTGACACCTCCAGCAGTGACTGGAGCTGGTGCAGGACCAAGCCAATGCACACGGCAGGAACGCCAGGCTCAAGGGCTGAGTCCATGCTGCTGCTCTCCAGTCTGCTGCTGATCTGCACAGGAAACACCAGCTTCACCGGCCTTTTCTTTATCTGCTCTGCAGGGAGATGAAGGCACTGAAGGCATCGACCCTGGTGCTGCTCCTTTGTATCTTCTCTTTCGGTGAGTATCTGCAGAGCTCCGACCTGAGGACGGTGCTTTAGAAGGTACTCGGGGCTCCATCCTGCCCTGTTCCGCTTCCCCCGCTGTGAGCAGAGGAGCTCAGCCAAGAGCAGAAAGTCCCCACAGAGCTGTGCCAGTCCCTGCTCCAGCGGGACGGGTGTGGGTGAGGAAGGGCTGAGTTGCCTTCCCCAGGAGGGCTGAGCCAGTTCTCTTCAGCCCAGGGAGAGGCCGTGGCTGAGCTCTCCTGCCCCAGGGGCTGAGAATCTTCTGCAGGACAAGGAGCACAGTCCAGGGCAGGGAACGTCCATCTCTTGCGGAGCCCGTATGCCATGATGGCCACTGTCAAAGACAACAGGAGGGGAGACAGCTGTGGCACTTGGGAGAGACACTGAAAGGGGAGCAGGCAGCCCGAGGCATAGCCCAGCCTTAGACCAAGTTCTAAGCTCTGGTGTGTTTTCCACAGGTGTTTACCACGTGGGACGACTTGGTGCCTTAACCCCCTGGAGCACTGCAGACCTGAGCAAAACCCTGCCCCTGCCAGACCAGCTCCGTGAGGTTCAGGAACAGCTTTATCATCTGCGCTGGAGCACTAAGGATGTGGCTGAGCGGGCTCTGCCGGAAGGACTGAAGCAGGCAAAGCTCCCAGGCGTTACCGGACGGGTAAGGGCACGAGGCAGAAGGATCTGCTCAGGGGTTTTATCCTCCATCCGCATGTATCCTACTCCATTCCCTGTCACAGCCAACAGGCTGGTGCTGCTGGAACAAGTGCTGTCATGGCCACGCTTCCTTTTCCTGTTGCTCCACACTTCCTTATGGGGAAGAGAGAGCGTGACGGGAATGACAGCTGTCTGAGTCGGACCTTCCTCTGCGCCCAGATCTCGGGTCCTCCTCAAGGGAGGACTGGAATTAAGGAATGGTCTCAGCAGTGCAGAGTTAAGCCAGGCCTATCTCATGCCCAGAAGGCTTATCTGTCCGTGCTGCCTGGCCTGGGGTCTCTCCACAGGAAAAGCCCCTTCCCGCAGCTCCAGCATTCAGAGCACTAGAGTGAGCAGTCCCCCTTTCTGATCCCGACAATCAGAGCAGAGCAAACCTGGGAGGCTTCCAGGCAATGTGGGCGTTCCCTCCCTCTGAAACGGGCCTTGTCCCCGTTCACCTTGGCTGGCCTTGCAGGGGAGCTGCTTGCCCTGGTCCTTCTCCTTCCAACAGTCGCTCTCCTTTGTGTTCCTTCCCAGGCTGTTCACGAGATCATCAATCAAGCTTTGGAGAAGCTGGAGGCAATCCAAGTCCCGATGCCGGATTACGCCCTGAAATCAGCAGGTGCTGTGACATTGTACAAACAAACCAGTTCCAAAACGCTTCCTGTCCAGATTGACAAGATGGGCATTGGAACATGCCCAGGGGCAGGAGAGAAGGGGCGAGAAGTCACGGGTCAATTTGTGCCCTAAAAGTGCCCCCACTGACAGAGCCTGTAATGGGCCAGACCCCATGGGAAACACAGAAAGGCTGGTTCACAGTCTTGTCTTTTGCCATGGCCAAATACGACAGTTTGATGACTGCTGTGTGTTCCAGAGGGGTCGAGCCAAGAAGAATAAGGGGAACCCACTGTAGGACATGGATGACAACTGAGAAGCCTTTTTCAAGTTAAAAGTGTAATATCCCTTCTGACACTGCCTGATGATCATGCTCATCTTTCAATTTCCAGGGGCAGCTGTCATTCATTCCAAGACTTCTCCATCCTTCCGAACTGGCAAAGCCAAGTTCTTCTTGTACTCCCTGCCGGTGATGGATTACATGAGGTCCCCTGAGCTTATTCTGGAGGTAGGAGCACCCAGAAGCAGTAAAACAAAGGTTGGGAGAATGAACCACACACGCTGCTCCGAGTGTCCTTCCCCCCTGTCTTTGCTCCTGGAAGCTTCTTTTCCTGCCCCCTTCTCTCATGGACCTGCTCTCCTCCTGTGTCTCCCTGCTGAGTATTTCTTGTCCTTTCAGCCAGACAATCATCCTGGAAACTGCTGGCCCTTCCCAGGAAGTCAGGGACACGTGTTCATCAAGCTGTCCATGCCAGTCATTCCCAGAGCCATCACCATGGACCATGTCTCAGGGACAGCATTCCATGGAGAAAGCATCTCTGGAGCTCCCAAGGACTTTGCTGTCTATGTAAGTGATTTCTCTGGAGTTGGGGGCAGGGGGTTGCACAGCATTTCTGAGCAGGGGGTGTAGATGGGTCAAAGAGTCCATGGGCCTGAAGCTTCCTCCTGGCTCTCAGAACAAACACGCTCCTTGAGGTCATTTCCTTCCCATTGAATTCCTCTTTTTTTCAATGTACCACTCAAAAAGCAGCTTCTGGGACAAGATGCTACTCCAGGAGCCACAAGGAAAGGGAGCTGGACAGTACATGGTCCTAAACCTTCTTGGTTTCCAATCCCAGTGGCATTTGTGATCCTCAGGTCACCTCCCTCTCACTGGGAGTGTCTGCTCCTTTTCTGACTGCCAGCTTGGACTCGTTGAGTGGGCAAGTGTGACGTGCTGCCCACTTGCAGCTTCTCGTCTTGTCCTTGTGCTCATCATCCTTGGACTACGTAGCTGAAATAACCCCGTACTTCACCAGCTGAAGTTCAGTCTTCCATGGTGCACCAGACGCTCTTGTTTTCTCTACCCCTGTTTTTCTGTAGGGCTTCAAGGAAGAACACGAGGAGCAGGGAACGTTCCTGGGACAGTTCACTTTCCTGGCAGCCCTGAATCCCAGTCAGACCTTCCAGCTGAAGGTATGGGGACACAGAGGGAGGAGAACTGCAGGAGAGGAGGAGAAACACGGCTGGATGGGCAGAGGCTTCCCTGCCAAAGGGTACAGGCAGCCCTGTCCTTGAGCGAGTGCCACGCTGCCTTTCTTCTGCTTTATCTCCCTGGCGGCAGATGCCTGCACTGCCGCTCTTCTCTTTCATTTTGGAGTTAAACTTCAGTGCTTAGAAGCGCCACAGTTGAAGCTGGAATCAGCTTGATTGGACCCCAAGTGCACACAAGCGGCCGCATCCTGTAGGATGCACGACTGCTGGTCTGCCAGTTAGAGACCAGTAATACTGGGCTTCCTGAGGGCTCTGTTGGTGCTGGCAGTGAGTAGTGACATGGAGGCCATTCTGTTTCTGTGGCTTTCTAGAGAAGGCAACAAGACATTATACTGACCCCAGCACTGGGTCTTCTGACGGTGGAAAGCTGTGCCCCAAAGCAGGCGAGAACTTTCCAGTGTATTTGCTGAGGCATCTGGTAGCTGCTTCTTCCTTTGCTGTTCTCCTGGCCCAGTAGGGTAGAGCAGGATAAGAACATCTGGACCACCACAGGTCAAAGCCCCCGCGGGGCAGCAGGAAGGAAGTTGCTGATTGAGGCTGTTGCTGCGGCACTTCTGTCAGTGCTCACGTGCCAGAGAGGAAAAGGCGACTCATTTCTTCTTGTCATTGCAGAACGAGCTCCCTGGGGTCGTGAATTACATCAGGCTGCAAGTGCTGAGCAACTGGGGCCACCCGGACTACACCTGCCTGTATCGGTTCAGGGTGCACGGTGATCCGCCCAAAGACGGGGGAGACACAGCAGTTTCACCTGTCAATAAATTCCATTAATGTTCACCCAGCCGAGTTCCCGTCTGCTTTGCCTGTGATGCTGCCTGGTCCTCCCTGAGCTCACTGGAGCTCCCCGTCCTTCTCTAAACCACCAGCTTATGGGAGACTTCAGGAGTCCGCAGCAAGATTGTCCTAATTAAAAGAAACAGGAAAACTCAGTCACAAATCTGCAGAAAGCCTGACATCCACACTCTTGCTGTGACACAGGAACATCAGCAAGGCCCTGCCTGGGCACCAGAGATTAAATTAATGGACAGTTTGCCTATGCAAGAAGCAACTAAGGATCGACTGAGTGGAACCATCTGTTGTTACCTGTTTTCACAAGAGGCACGTGCTGCTTCAGCTTCCATCTTTCGGTCTGTTGCCGATGAGAAAATGGAAGTGTGGGTTTTTGTGAGAAGGAAACCTTAACAGGAAAGTGGGTTCATGGACTTATTTGCCTCTCTGGGCACATATTGAGTTAATAGCCCGGGAACGTTACAGAGTGATTAGCAAAGCAATCCCAGGACACTTAAGAGATCCCATAACCACACGAGTCTGTCTTTCCTTTTCACCCGAGCTCCCCAAGCCCCAAGGCAGGAGCAGGCAGGGCAGTCGTGCGCTCGGGCCGTACCAGGGAGGAGAGAGCAGGACCAGCGCTTGGCACCCAGGGCTGGGAACAGCAATTTGTGCTCTGAGCTGGGGCTTAGTCCATGTGCAAGCCCAGCACGGGTCCAGATACCAAACTGAGGGTGTCGGTTCACCCCCAGTGCCACACACACGGCACCTTCTTCCATCGCCTCCTCCGATGAGCTGTTTTGCAGCCCCTTCCAGCTCAGCCCAGCTCAGACACCTGCACTCTGGCTCAGGGCTGCCTGGGGCTGGTGACCCTCGGGGCAGCAGCAGGAACCGCTCTGACCCTGGTTGTGGGGCTGTCCCTGGGCTGAGCCTCGGGCCCAGGGCTGCTGAACTGGGCCATGCTGGGGCCCAGGGCTGCTGAACTGGGCCCTGGTGGGGCCCAGGGCTGCTGGGGTCGACAGGTCCCCCCGTCAACTTTCCCACAGGGACCCACAGAGACCCATAGAGACCATAGGGACCCATAAGGCCCCATGGAGACCATAGAGACCCATACAGACCCATAGAGCTCCATAGAGACCCATAGAGCCCCATAGAGACCATAGAGACCCATACAGACCCATAGAGACCATAGGGACCCATAGAGACCATAGGGACCCATAGAGCCCCATAGAGACCCACTCTACCAGTGTTGCTGTTCTCTGTGGTGCAGTGTGGTGCTCAGCAGGCACAGCCAGAGCTGTTCCTGTGCCAGGAGAAGACTTCACACAGAGCCTTGGCTGATGGTGACAGTTCCCACCAGCCGTCCAGCTCTGGAAGGTCCAGGTGCCACAGAGGGGACACTGACTGGTCATCACTTCTCTTGCAGCAACAGGATTGACCAGCAGGAGGGAGGCAGGACCAGAGGGTCCATGAGGTCAGAAAGCACATCAGAGCGCTGGTACAGTCATGGTGACAGCAGAGGGAGAACAGAAAGAGATGCAGTGACCTGGCTAGGACAATGCTGCTGATGTGACGCCTGCCACACAAACACAGAGACAGATCCATCACCACCACATGGTGGAGAAGGCAGACGTTAGAACACATGAAGCACCGTGGATCAGCTAGAAACCATCCAAATTACATGTGGGAAGGATGTTCTACCTGGTGACAAGAACATCACCTGCCAAAGGATGAAACAGGGGAGTACTGGAAAATGAAAGATTAGTTAATTTGGATTAGCAGCTGACCAAACAATATCAAAACTAAATACAAATTCTGGATGGTTCCCTATCAACAGAACAAGACATGCGTAGAAGGCAACTGAACAGGGAAAAGAAATAAATTGGTATAATATGTGTGAAATGTCAATGGCACAAAAACGCACCCTCCTGGTAGAAACTAAAGCTGCACTATTTTTCTAAAAATGCAGTACATTTATTATAAACATTCATCCAGGGAAAAGTTAGGGTGACCCTTCTGTGGCAGGATCAAACTCCCCTCTCTCCCTCTCCCTCCTCCATCATGGAAGGAGTGGCCACATCTCCCTCTCTCTGCTACAGCTTCTTTCGTTTGGCCCCAGAGCCCCTGGCCAGGGCCGTTAGGAGAAGGGAGTGCTGAGGTGCCAGGGAGCCGCTGGGCACCTGCGGCCAGTGTGGGGGACGCTTGGAGGCTTCAGGGGCACACACAGCCAGTGTGGGGGAGCAGAGAAGCTTCTGGAATGCCCACAGTTACAGAATCACAGAATCACAGAATGTTAGGGATTGGAAGGGACCTCAAAAGATCATCCAGTCCAATCCCCCTGCTGGAGCAGGAACACCTAGGTGAGGTCACACAGGAACATGTGCAGGAGGGTTTTGAATGTCTCCAGAGAAGGAGACTCCACAACCCCCCTGGGCAGCCTGTTCCAGTGCTCTGTCACCCTTACTGAGAAGAAGTTTTTTCTCAAATTTAAGAGGAACCTCTTGTGTTCCAGCTTGATCCCATTACCCCTTGTCCTACCATTGTTTGACACCGAGAAGAGCCTGGCTCCGTCCTCGTGGCACTCACCCTTTATATATTTATAAACATTAATAAGGTCACCCCTCAGTCTCCTCTTCTCCAAACTAAAGAGACCCAGCTCCCTCAGCCTTTCTTCATAAGGGAGATGCTCCACTCCCTTCAGCATCTTTGTTGCCCTACGCTGGACCTTCTCCAGCAGTTCCCTGTCCTTCTGGAACTGAGGGGCCCAGATCTGGACACAATATTCCAGATGTGGTCTCACCAGGGCGGAGTAGAGGGGAAGGAGAACCACTCTCGATCTACTGACCACCCCAGAATGCCATTGGCCTTGGTGGACAACAGGATGACCATGAGCCAGCACTGTGCCCTTGTGGCCACGAAGACCCCCAGGTCCCTTTCCCCTACACTGCTTTCTAACATGTAATTTCCCAACCTATACTGGAACCTGGGGTTGTTCTTGCCCAGATGCAGGACTCTACACTTGCCCTTGTTAAATGTCATCAGGTTATTCCCCGCCCAACTCTCCAGCCTGTCCAGGTCTCTGGATGGCAGCACAGCCTTCTGGCATGTCACCACTCCTCCCAGCTTAGTGTCATCCTCAAACTTGCTGACAGTCACTCAATTCCCTCATCCAAATCGTTAAAGAAGGGCAAGAAGGAGGACCCGGGTAATTATAGACCGGTCAGCCTCACCTCTGTCCCTGGGGAAGTAATGGAACAGCTTATCCTTGGTGCCATCTCAAGGCATATCAATGATAAGAGGGTTATTAGGGGCAGTCAGCACGGCTTTACCAAGGGTAAGTCGTGCTTGACCAACCTCATAGCCTTTTATGAGAAGGTAACAAGGTGGATGGATGATGGCAGAGTGGTGGATGTGGTCTACCTTGACTTCAGTAAAGCCTTTGACACAGTCTCCCACAGCATCCTCACAGCTAAGTTGAGGAGGTGTGGTTTAGACAATAGAGTAGTGAGGTGGGTTGCAAGCTGGCTTAAGGAGAGAAGCCAGAGACTGGTAGTCAATGGTGCGGAGTCTAGTTGGAGGCCAGTATCTAGTGCAGTGCCTCAGGGGTCAGTACTGGGGCCAATATTATTCAATATATTATTTAACGATTTAGACGAGGGAATGGAGTGTACTATCAGCAAGTTTGCTGATGACACCAAGCTGGGAGGTGTGGCTGACACACCAGAAGGCTGTGCTGCCATCCAGCGGGACCTGGACAGGCTGGAGAGTTGGGCACGGAATAACCTGATGAAATTTAACAAGGGAAGTCCTGCATCTGGGCAGGAACAACCCCAGGTTCCAGTATAGGTTGGGAAATTACATGTTAGAGAGCAGTGTAGGGGAAAGGGACCTGGGGGTCCTGGGGACAGCAGGATGACCATGAGCCAGCACTGTGCCCTTGTGGCCAGGAAGCCAATGGCATCCTGGGGTGTATTACAAGGGGGGTGGCTAGTAGATCGAGAGAGGTCCTCCTTCCCCTCTACTCCGCCCTGGTGAGACCCCATCTGGAATATTGTGTCCAGTTCTGGGCCCCTCAGTTCCAGAAGGACAGGGAACTGCTGGAGAGGGTCCAGCGTAGGGCAACAAAGATGATTAAGGGAGTGGAGCATCTCCCTTATGAAGAAAGGCTGAGGGAGCTGGGTCTCTTTAGTTTGGAGAAGAGGAGACTGAGGGGTGAACTTATTAATGCTTATAAATATATAAAGGGTGAGTGCCACGAGGATGGAGCCAGGCTCTTCTTGGTGGCAAACAATGATAGGACAAGGGGTGATGGGATCAAGCTGGAACACAAGAGGTTCCACTTAAACTTGAGAAAAAACTTCTTCTCAGTAAGGGTGACAGAGCACTGGAACAGGCTGCCCAGGGAGGTTGTGGAGTCTCCTTCTCTGGAGACATTCAAAACCCTCCTGGACATGTTCCTGTGCGACCTCACTTAGGTGTTCCTGCTCCAGCAGGGGGATTGGACTGGATGATCTTTTGAGGTCCCTTCCAATCCCAAACATACTGTGATACTGTGATCCCCATTAAGATCATAGGGAAGATCCTGATTAAGGAAATTCACACTAATAAAAATGCCAGGTTTATCCCCATTAAGCAGCAGCGAAGTCCAGCCCAGAGGGCAGCGAAACCCCTGTTATTTTGCATTTGAGAAGAGCCCGGGATGTTCATCCCAGTTTGAGAAACAAAAACGGGGCAAAACGGGGAATTTGCTACAAACGCGAGAACTTGAGCGTCCTGGTGTTTCATCCGGGGGTCGCTCGGGTGGAATAAAACGCTCGAGGC